>NW_027189136.1:3814293-3914293 GCF_040958095.1 Procambarus clarkii
CCCACCAGCAGCAACCTTCCAGTGACCCACCAGCAGCAACCTTCCAGTGACCCACCAGCAGCAACCTTCCAGTGACCCACCAGCAGCAACCATCCAGTGACCCACCAGCAGCAACCATCCAGTGACCCACCAGCAGCATCCATCCAGTGACCCACCTGCAGCAACTTTCCAGTGACCCACTAGCAGCAACCATCCAGTGACCCACCAGCAGCAACCTTCCAGTGACCCACCAGTAGCAACCTTCCAGTTACCCACCAGCAGCAACCATCCAGTGACCCACCAGCAGCAGCAATCCCTTGACCCACCAGCAGCAACCATCCAGTGACCCACCAGCAGCAACCGTCCAGTGACCCAACAGCAGCAACCATCCAGTGACCCACCAGCAGCAACTTTCCAGTGACCCACCAGCAGCAACCTTCCAGTGACCCACCAACAGCAACCATCCAGTGACCCACAAGAAGCAACCATCCAGTGACCCACTAGCAGCATCCTTCGAGTGACCAACCAGCAGCAACCATCCAGTGACCCACCAGCAGCAACCTTCCAGTGACCCACCAGCAGCAACCATCCAGTGACCCACCAGCAGCAACCTTCTAGTGACCCACCAGCAGCAACCATCCAGTGACCCACCAGCAGCAACCATCCAGTGACCCACCAGCTGCAACCTTTCAGTGACCCACAAGCAGCAACCTTCCAGTGACCCACCAGCAGCAACCTTCCAGTGACCCATCAGCAGCAACCTTCCAGTGACCAACCAGCAGCAATTATCCAGTGACCCACCAGCATCAACCATCCAGTGACCCACCAGCAGCAACCTTCGAGTGACCCACCAGCATCAACCATCCAGTGACCCACCAGCAGCACCCTTCCATTGACCCCCAGCAGGAACCTTCCAGTGACCAACCAGCAGCAACCATCCAGTGACCCACCAGCAGCAACCATCCAGTGACCCACCAGCAGCAACCATCCAGTGACCCACCAGCAGCAACCATCCAGTGACCCACCAGCAGCAACCTTCCAGTGACCAACCAGCATCAATTATCCAGTGACCCAGCAGCATCAACCATCCAGTGACCCACCAGCAGCAACCTTCGAGTGACCCACCAGCATCAACCATCCATTGACCCACCAGCAGCAACCTTCCAGTGACCCACCAGCAGCAACCTTCCAGTGACCCACCAGCTGCAACCTTCCAGTAACCCACCAGCAGCAACCTTCCAGTGACCCACCAGCAGCAACCTTCCAGTGACCCACCAGCAGCACCATCCAGTGACCCACCAGCAGCAACCTTCCAGTGACCCACCAGCATCAAACTTCCAGTGACCCACCAGCAGCAACCATCCAGTGACCCAATAGTTGCAACCATCCAGTGACCCACCAGCAGCAACCTTCCAGTGACCCACTAGCAGCAACCTTCCAGTGACCCACCAGCAGCAACCTTCCAGTGACCCATCAGCTGCAACCTTCCAGTAACCCACCAGCAGCAACCTTCCAGTGACCCACCAGCAGCAACCTTCCAGTGACCCACCAGCAGCAACCATCCAGTGACCCACCAGCAGCAACCTTCCAGTGACCCACCAGCAGCAACCTTCCAGTGACCCACCAGCAGCAACCATCCAGTGACCCAATAGTAGCAACCATCCAGTGACCCACCAGCAGCAACCATCCAGTGACCCACTAGCAGCAACCTTCCAGTGATCCACCAGCAGCAACCTTCCAGTGACCCATCAGCAGCAAACATCTAGTGACCTACCAGCAGCAACCTTCCAGTGACCAACCAGCAGCAACCTTCCAGTGACCCACCAGTAGCAACCATCCAGTGACCCACCAGCAGCAGCAATCCCGTGACCAACCAGCAGCAACCATCCAGTGACCCACCAGCAGGCGACCATCCAGTGACCCACCAGCAGTAACCTTCCAGTTACCCACCAGCAGCAACCTTCAGTGACCCACCAGCAGCAACCTTCCAGTGACCAACCAGCAGCAACCATCCAGTGACCCACCAGCAGTAACCTTCCAGTTACCCACCAGCAGCAACCATCCAGTGACCCTCCAGCAGCAGCAATCCCGTGACCCACCAGCAGCAACCATCTACTGACCCACCAGCAGCAACCATCCAGTGACCAACCAGCAGCAACCTTTTAGTGACCCACCAGCAACAACCATCCAGTGACCCACCAGCAGCAACCTTCCAGTGACCAACCAGCAGCAACCATCCAGTGGCCCTCCAGCAGTAACCTTCCAGTTACCCACCAGCAGCAACAATCCAGTGACCTACCAGCAGCAGCAATCCCGTGACCCACCAGCAGCAACCTTCCAGTGACCCACCAGCAGCAACCTTCCAGTGACCCACCAGCAGCAACCATCCAGTGACCCACCAGCAGCAACCATCCAGTGACCCACCAGCAGAAACCTTCTAGTGACCAACCAGCAGCAACCATCCAGTGACCGACCAGCAGCAACAATACAGTGACCCACTAGCAGCAACCTTCCAGTGACCCACCAGCAGCAACTATCCAGTGACCCACCAGCAGCAACCTTCCAGTGACCCACCAGCAGCAACCTTAAGTGACCCACCAGCAGCAGCAATCCTGTGACCCACCAGCAGCAACCTTCCAGTGACCCACCAGCAGCAACCTTCCAGTGACCCACCAGCAGCAACCTTCCAGTGACCCACCAGCAGCAACCATCCAGTGACCCACCAGCAGCAACCATCCAGTGACCCACCAGCAGCATCCATCCAGTGACCCACCTGCAGCAACTTTCCAGTGACCCACTAGCAGCAACCATCCAGTGACCCACCAGCAGCAACCTTCCAGTGACCCACCAGTAGCAACCTTCCAGTTACCCACCAGCAGCAACCATCCAGTGACCCACCAGCAGCAGCAATCCCTTGACCCACCAGCAGCAACCATCCAGTGACCCACCAGCAGCAACCGTCCAGTGACCCAACAGCAGCAACCATCCAGTGACCCACCAGCAGCAACTTTCCAGTGACCCACCAGCAGCAACCTTCCAGTGACCCACCAACAGCAACCATCCAGTGACCCACAAGAAGCAACCATCCAGTGACCCACTAGCAGCATCCTTCGAGTGACCAACCAGCAGCAACCATCCAGTGACCCACCAGCAGCAACCTTCCAGTGACCCACCAGCAGCAACCATCCAGTGACCCACCAGCAGCAACCTTCTAGTGACCCACCAGCAGCAACCATCCAGTGACCCACCAGCAGCAACCATCCAGTGACCCACCAGCTGCAACCTTTCAGTGACCCACAAGCAGCAACCTTCCAGTGACCCACCAGCAGCAACCTTCCAGTGACCCATCAGCAGCAACCTTCCAGTGACCAACCAGCAGCAATTATCCAGTGACCCACCAGCATCAACCATCCAGTGACCCACCAGCAGCAACCTTCGAGTGACCCACCAGCATCAACCATCCAGTGACCCACCAGCAGCACCCTTCCATTGACCCCCAGCAGGAACCTTCCAGTGACCAACCAGCAGCAACCATCCAGTGACCCACCAGCAGCAACCATCCAGTGACCCACCAGCAGCAACCATCCAGTGACCCACCAGCAGCAACCATCCAGTGACCCACCAGCAGCAACCTTCCAGTGACCAACCAGCATCAATTATCCAGTGACCCAGCAGCATCAACCATCCAGTGACCCACCAGCAGCAACCTTCGAGTGACCCACCAGCATCAACCATCCATTGACCCACCAGCAGCAACCTTCCAGTGACCCACCAGCAGCAACCTTCCAGTGACCCACCAGCTGCAACCTTCCAGTAACCCACCAGCAGCAACCTTCCAGTGACCCACCAGCAGCAACCTTCCAGTGACCCACCAGCAGCACCATCCAGTGACCCACCAGCAGCAACCTTCCAGTGACCCACCAGCATCAAACTTCCAGTGACCCACCAGCAGCAACCATCCAGTGACCCAATAGTTGCAACCATCCAGTGACCCACCAGCAGCAACCTTCCAGTGACCCACTAGCAGCAACCTTCCAGTGACCCACCAGCAGCAACCTTCCAGTGACCCATCAGCTGCAACCTTCCAGTAACCCACCAGCAGCAACCTTCCAGTGACCCACCAGCAGCAACCTTCCAGTGACCCACCAGCAGCAACCATCCAGTGACCCACCAGCAGCAACCTTCCAGTGACCCACCAGCAGCAACCTTCCAGAGACCCACCAGCAGCAACCATCCAGAGACCCAATAGTAGCAACCATCCAGTGACCCACCAGCAGCAACCATCCAGTGACCCACTAGCAGCAACCTTCCAGTGATCCACCAGCAGCAACCTTCCAGTGACCCATCAGCAGCAAACATCTAGTGACCTACCAGCAGCAACCTTCCAGTGACCAACCAGCAGCAACCTTCCAGTGACCCACCAGTAGCAACCATCCAGTGACCCACCAGCAGCAGCAATCCCGTGACCAACCAGCAGCAACCATCCAGTGACCCACCAGCAGGCGACCATCCAGTGACCCACCAGCAGTAACCTTCCAGTTACCCACCAGCAGCAACCTTCCAGTGACCCACCAGCAGCAACCTTCCAGTGACCAACCAGCAGCAACCATCCAGTGACCCACCAGCAGTAACCTTCCAGTTACCCACCAGCAGCAACCATCCAGTGACCCTCCAGCAGCAGCAATCCCGTGACCCACCAGCAGCAACCATCTACTGACCCACCAGCAGCAACCATCCAGTGACCAACCAGCAGCAACCTTTTAGTGACCCACCAGCAACAACCATCCAGTGACCCACCAGCAGCAACCTTCCAGTGACCAACCAGCAGCAACCATCCAGTGGCCCTCCAGCAGTAACCTTCCAGTTACCCACCAGCAGCAACAATCCAGTGACCTACCAGCAGCAGCAATCCCGTGACCCACCAGCAGCAACCTTCCAGTGACCCACCAGCAGCAACCTTCCAGTGACCCACCAGCAGCAACCATCCATTGACCCACCAGCAGCAACCATCCAGTGACCCACCAGCAGAAACCTTCTAGTGACCAACCAGCAGCAACCATCCAGTGACCGACCAGCAGCAACAATACAGTGACCCACTAGCAGCAACCTTCCAGTGACCCACCAGCAGCAACTATCCAGTGACCCACCAGCAGCAACCTTCCAGTGACCCACCAGCAGCAACCTTAAGTGACCCACCAGCAGCAGCAATCCCGTGACCCACCAGCAGCAACCTTCCAGTGACCCACCAGCAGCAACCTTCCAGTGACCCACCAGCAGCAACCTTCCAGTGACCCACCAGCAGCAACCATCCAGTGACCCACCAGCAGCAACCATCCAGTGACCCACCAGCAGCATCCATCCAGTGACCCACCTGCAGCAACTTTCCAGTGACCCACTAGCAGCAACCATCCAGTGACCCACCAGCAGCAACCTTCCAGTGACCCACCAGTAGCAACCTTCCAGTTACCCACCAGCAGCAACCATCCAGTGACCCACCAGCAGCAGCAATCCCTTGACCCACCAGCAGCAACCATCCAGTGACCCACCAGCAGCATCCATCCAGTGACCCACCTGCAGCAACTTTCCAGTGACCCACTAGCAGCAACCATCCAGTGACCCACCAGCAGCAACCTTCCAGTGACCCACCAGTAGCAACCTTCCAGTTACCCACCAGCAGCAACCATCCAGTGACCCACCAGCAGCAGCAATCCCTTGACCCACCAGCAGCAACCATCCAGTGACCCACCAGCAGCAACCGTCCAGTGACCCAACAGCAGCAACCATCCAGTGACCCACCAGCAGCAACTTTCCAGTGACCCACCAGCAGCAACCTTCCAGGGACCCACCAGCAGCAACCATCCAGTGACCCACCAGCAGCAACCTTCCAGTGACCTACCAGCAGCAACCTTCCAGTGACCCACCATCAGCAACCATCCAGTGACCCACCAGCAGCAACCATCCAGTGACCCACCAGCAGCAGCAATCCCGTGACCAACCAGCAGCAACCATCCAGTGACCCACCAGCAGGCGACCATCCAGTGACCCACCAGCAGTAACCTTCCAGTTACCCACCAGCAGCAACCTTCCAGTGACCCACCAGCAGCAACCTTCCAGTGACCAACCAGCAGCAACCATCCAGTGACCCACCAGCAGTAACCTTCCAGTTACCCACCAGCAGCAACCATCCAGTGACCCTCCAGCAGCAGCAATCCCGTGACCCACCAGCAGCAACCATCTACTGACCCACAAGCAGCAACCATCCAGTGACCAACCAGCAGCAACCTTTTAGTGACCCACCAGCAACAACCATCCAGTGACCCACCAGCAGCAACCTTCCAGTGACCAACCAGCAGCAACCATCCAGTGGCCCTCCAGCAGTAACCTTCCAGTTACCCACCAGCAGCAACCATCCAGTGACCTACCAGCAGCAGCAATCCCGTGACCCACCAGCAGCAACCTTCCAGTGACCCACCAGCAGCAACCTTCCAGTGACCCACCAGCAGCAACCATCCAGTGACCCACCAGCAGCAACCATCCAGTGACCCACCAGCAGAAACCTTCTAGTGACCAACCAGCAGCAACCATCCAGTGACCGACCAGCAGCAACAATACAGTGACCCACTAGCAGCAACCTTCCAGTGACCCACCAGCAGCAACTATCCAGTGACCCACCAGCAGCAACCTTCCAGTGACCCACCAGCAGCAACCTTAAGTGACCCACCAGCAGCAGCAATCCCGTGACCCACCAGCAGCAACCTTCCAGTGACCCACCAGCAGCAACCTTCCAGTGACCCACCAGCAGCAACCTTCCAGTGACCCACCAGCAGCAACCATCCAGTGACCCACCAGCAGCAACCATCCAGTGACCCACCAGCAGCATCCATCCAGTGACCCACCTGCAGCAACTTTCCAGTGACCCACTAGCAGCAACCATCCAGTGACCCACCAGCAGCAACCTTCCAGTGACCCACCAGTAGCAACCTTCCAGTTACCCACCAGCAGCAACCATCCAGTGACCCACCAGCAGCAGCAATCCCTTGACCCACCAGCAGCAACCATCCAGTGACCCACCAGCAGCAACCGTCCAGTGACCCAACAGCAGCAACCATCCAGTGACCCACCAGCAGCAACTTTCCAGTGACCCACCAGCAGCAACCTTCCAGTGACCCACCAGCAGCAACCATCCAGTGACCCACCAGCAGCAACCTTCCAGTGACCTACCAGCAGCAACCTTCCAGTGACCCACCATCAGCAACCATCCAGTGACCCACCAGCAGCAACCATCCAGTGACCCACCAGCAGCAACCATCCAGTGACCCACCTGCAGCAACCTTCCAGTGACCCACCAGCAGCAACCATCCAGTGACCCACCAGCAGCAACCTTCCAGTGACCCACCAGCAGCAACCTTCCAGTTACCCACCAGCAGCAACCATCCAGTGACCCACCAGCAGCAGCAATCCCTTGACCCACCAGCAGCAACCATCCAGTGACCCACCAGCAGCAACCATCCAGTGACCCACCAGCAGCAACCATCCAGTGACCCACCAGCAGCAACCTTCCAGTGACCCACCAGCAGCAACCTTCCAGTGACCCACCAGCAGCAACCATCCAGTGACCCACCAGCAGCAACCATCCAGTGACCTACCAGCAGCAACCTTCCAGTGACCCACCATCAGCAACCATCCAGTGACCCACTAGCAGCGACCTTCCACTGACCCACCAGCAGCAACCTTCCAGTGACCCACCAACAGCAACCATCCAGTGACCCACCAGCAGCAACCATCCAATTACCCACCAGCAGCAACCATCCAGTGACCCACCAGCAGCAACCATCCAGTGACCCACCAGCAGCAACATTCCAGTGACCCACCAGCAGCAACCTTCCAGTGACCCACCAGCAGCAACCTTCCAGTGACCCAACAGCAGCAACCTTCCAGTGACCCACCAGCAGCAGCCATCCAGAGACCCACCAGCAGCAACCTTCCAGTGACCAACCAGCGGCAACCATCCAGTGACCGACCAGCAGCAACCTTCCAGTGACCCTTCAGCAGCAACCATCCAGTGACTCATCAGCAGTAACCTTCCAGTGACCCATCAGCAGCAACCATCCAGTGACCCTCCAACAGCAAAATTCCAATGACCCACCAGCTGCATACATCCAGTGACCCACCAGCAGCAACCTTCCAGTGACCCACCAACAGCAACCATCCAGTGACCCACAAGAAGCAACCATCCAGTGACCCACCAGCAGCAAAATTCCAATGACCCACCAGCAGCATACATCCAGTGACCCACCAGCAGCAACCTTCCAGTGACCCACCAACAGCAACCATCCAGTGACCCACAAGAAGCAAGCATCCAGTGACCCACTAGCAGCATCCTTCGAGTGACCAACCAGCAGCAACCATCCAGTGACCCACCAGCAGCAACCTTCCAGTGACCCACCAGCAGCAACCATCCAGTGACCCACCAGCAGCAACCTTCTAGTGACCCACCAGCAGCAACCATCCAGTGACCCACCAGCAGCAACCATCCAGTGACCCACCAGCAGCAACCTTTCAGTGACCCACAAGCAGCAACCTTCCAGTGACCCACCAGCAGCAACCTTCCAGTGACCCATCAGCAGCAACCTTCCAGTGACCAACCAGCAGCAATTATCCAGTGACCCACCAGCATCAACTATCCAGTGACCCACCAGCAGCAACCTTCGAGTGACCCACCAGCATCAACCATCCAGTGACCCACCAGCAGCACCCTTCCATTGACCCACCAGCAGGAACCTTCCAGTGACCCACCAGCAGCAACCATCCAGTGACCCACCAGCAGCAACCATCCAGTGACCTACCAGCAGCAACCATCCAGTGACCCACCAGCAGCAACCATCCAGTGACCCACCAGCAGCAACCTTCCAGTGACCAACCAGCATCAATTATCCAGTGACCCAGCAGCATCAACCATCCAGTGACCCACCAGCAGCAACCTTCGAGTGACCCACCAGCATCAACCATCCATTGACCCACCAGCAGCAACCTTCCAGTGACCCACCAGCAGCAACCTTCCAGTGACCCACCAGCTGCAACCTTCCAGTAACCCACATGCAGCAACCTTCCAGTGACCCACCAGCAGCAACCTTTCAGTAACCCACCAGCAGCACCATCCAGTGACCCACCAGCAGCATCCTTCCAGTGACCCACCAGCAGCAACCTTCAAGTGACCCACCAGCAGCAACCATCCAGTGACCCAATAGTAGCAACCATCCAGTGACCCACCAGCAGCAACCATCCAGTGACCCACTAGCAGCAACCTTCCAGTGACCCACCAGAAGCAACCTTCCAGTGACCCATCAGCAGCAAACATCTAGTGACCTACCAGCAGCAACCTTCCAGTGACCAACCAGCAGCAACCTTCCAGTGACCCACCAGTAGCAACCATCCAGTGACCCACCAGCAGCAGCAATCCCGTGACCAACCAGCAGCAACCATCCAGTGATCCACCAGCAGGCAACCATCCAGTGACCCACCAGCAGTAACCTTCCAGTTACCCACCAGCAGCAACCATCCAGTGACCCACCAGCAGTAACCTTCCAGTTACCCACCAGCAGCAACCATCCAGTGACCCACCAGCAGCAGCAATCCCGGGACCCACCAGCAGCAACCATCTACTGACCCATTAGCAGCAACTATCCAGTGACCAACCAGCAGCAACCTTCCAGTGACCCACCAGCAGCAACCATCCAATGACCTACCAGCAGCAGCAATCCCGTGACCCACCAGCAGCAACCTTCCAGTGACTCACCAGCAGCAACCTTCCAGTGACCCACCAGCAGCAACCATCCAGTGACCCACCAGCAGCAACCATCCAGTGACCCACCAGCAGAAACCTTCCAGTGACCAACCAGCAGCAACCATCCAGTGACCGACCAGCAGCAACAATACAGTGACCCACTAGCAGCAACCTTCCAGTGACCCACCAGCAGCAACCATCCAGTGACCCACCAGCAGCACCCTTCCATTGACCCACCAGCAGGAACCTTCCAGTGACCCACCAGCAGCAACCATCCAGTGACCCACCAGCAGCAACCATCCAGTGACCCACCAGCAGCAACCATCCAGTGACCCACCAGCAGCAACCATCCAGTGACCCACCAGCAGCAACCTTCCAGTGACCAACCAGCATCAATTATCCAGTGACCAAGCAGCATCAACCATCCAGTGACCCACCAGCAGCAACCTTCGAGTGACCCACCAGCATCAACCATCCATTGACCCACCAGCAGCAACCTTCCAGTGACCCACCAGCAGAAACCTTCCAGTGACCCACCAGCTGCAACCTTCCAGTAACCCACCAGCAGCAACCTCCCAGTGACCCACCAGCAGCAACCTTCCAGTGACCCACCAGCAGCACCATCCTGTGACCCACCAGCAGCAACCTTCCAGTGACCCACCAGCAGCAACCTTCGAGTGACCCACCAGCATCAACCATCCATTGACCCACCAGCAGCAACCTTCCAGTGACCCACCAGCAGCACCATCCTGTGACCCACCAGCAGCAACCTTCCAGTGACCCACCAGCAGCAACCTTCCAGTGACCCATCAGCAGCAAACATCTACTGACCTACCAGCAGCAACCTTCCAGTGACCAACCAGCAGCAACCTTCCAGTGACCCACCAGTAGCAACCATCCAGTGACCCACCAGCAGCAGCAATCCCGTGACCAACCAGCAGCAACCATCCAGTGACCCACCAGCAGGCAACCATCCAGTGACCCACCAGCAGTAACCTTCCAGTTACCCACCAGCAGCAACCTTCCAGTGACCCACCAGCAGCAACCTTCCAGTGACCAACCAGCAGCAACCAACCAGTGACCCACCAGCAGTAACCTTCCAGTTACCCACCAGCAGCAACCATCCAGTGACCCACCAGCAGCAGCAATCCCGGGACCCACCAGCAGCAACCATCTACTGACCCACCAGCAGCAACCATCCAGTGACCAACCAGCAGCAACCTTCCAGTGACCCACCAGCAACAACCATCCAGTGACCCACCAGCAGCAACCTTCCAGTGATCAACCAGCAGCAACCATCCAGTGACCCACCAGCAGTAACCTTCCAGTTACCCACCAGCAGCAACAATCCAGTGACCTACCAGCAGCAGCAATCCCGTGACCCACCAGCAGCAACCTTCCTGTGACCCACCAGCAGCAACCTTCCAGTGACCCACCAGCAGCAACCATCCAGTGACCCACCAGCAGCAACCATCCAGTGACCAACCAGCAGAAACCTTCCAGTGACCAACCAGCAGCAACCATCCAGTGACCGACCAGCAGCAACAATACAGTGACCCACTAGCAGCAACCTTCCAGTGACCCACCAGCAGCAACCATCCAGTGACCCACCAGCAGCAACCTTCCAGTGACCCACCAGCAGCAACCTTAAGTGACCCACCAGCAGCAGCAATCCCGTGACCCACCAGCAGCAACCTTCCAGTGACCCACCAGCAGCAACCTTCCAGTGACCCACCAGCAGCAACCTTCCAGTGACCCACCAGCAGCAACCATCCAGTGACCCACCAGCAGCAACCATCCAGTGACCCACCAGCAGCAACCATCCAATGACCCACCTGCAGCAAACTTCCAGTGACCCACCAGCAGCAACCATCCAGTGACCCACCAGCAGCAACCTTCCAGTGACCCACCAGTAGCAACCTTCCAGTTACCCACCAGCAGCAACCATCCAGTGACCCACCAGCAGCAGCAATCCCTTGACCCACCAGCAGCAACCATCCAGTGACCCAACAGCAGCAACCATCCAGTGACCCACCAGCAGCAACCTTCCAGTGACCCACCAGCAGCAACCTTCCAGTGACCCACCAGCAGCAACCATCCAGTGACCCACCAGCAGCAACCATCCAGTGACCCACCAGCAGCAACCATCCAGTGACCCACCTGCATCAACCTTCCAGTGACCCACCAGCAGCAACCATCCAGTGACCCACCAGCAGCAACCTTCCAGTGACCCACCAGTAGCAACCTTCCAGTTACCCACCAGCAGCAACCATCCAGAGACCCACCAGCAGCAGCAATACCTTGACCCACCAGCAGCAACCATCCAGTGACCCAACAGCAGCAACCATCCAGTGACCCACCAGCAGCAACTTTCCAGTAACCCACCAGCAGCAACCTTCCAGTGACCCACCAGCAGCAACCATCCAGTGACCCACCAGCAGTAACCTTCCAGTGACCTACCAGCAGCAACCTTCCAGTGCCCCTGTTACCTAGCAGTAAATAGGTACCTGGGTGTTAGTCAGCTGTCACGGGCTGCTTCCTGGGGGTGGAGGCCTGGTCGAGGACCGGGCCGCGGGGACACTAAAAAAAGCCCCGAAATCATCTCAAGATAACCTCAAGATAACCTGACCCACCATCAGCAACCATCCAGTGACCCACTAGCAGCGACCTTCCACTGACCCACCAGCAGCAACCTTCCAGTGACCCACCAGCAGCAACCATCCAATTACCCACCAGCAGGAACCATCAAGTGACCCACCAGCAGCAACCTTCCAGTGACCCACCAGCAGCAACCATCCAGTGACCCACCAGCAGCAACCATCCAGTGACCCACCAGCAGCAACCTTCCAGTGACCCACCAGCAGCAACCTTCCAGTGACCCACCAGCAGCAACCTTCCAGTGACCCACCAGCAGCAACCTTCCAGTGACCAACCAGCAGCAACCTTCTAGTGACCCACCAGCAGCAACCATCCAGTGACCCTCCAGCAGCAACCATCTAGTGACCCACCAGCAGCAACCATCCAGTGAACATCCAGCAGCAACCTTCCAGTGACCCACCAGCAGCAACCATCCAGTGACCCACCAGCAGCAACCATCCAGTGACCAACCAGCAGCAACCTTCCAGTGACCCACCAGCAGCAACCTTCTAGTGACCCACCAGCAGCAACCTTCTAGTGACCCACCAGCAGCAACCATCCAGTGACCCACCAGCAGCAACCCTCCAGTGACCAACCAGCAGCAATCTTCCAGTGACCCACCAGCAGCAACCTTCTAGTGACCCACCAGCAGCAACCTTCTAGTGACCCACCAGCAGCAACCATCCAGTGAACCACCAGCAGCAACCCTCCAGTGACCCACTAGCAGCAACCTTCCAGTTACCCACCAGCAGCAACCATCCAGTGACCTACCAGCAGCAGCAATCCCGTGACCCACCAGCAGCAACGGTCCAGTGACTCACCAGCAGCAACCATCCAGTGACCAACCAGCAGCAACCATCCAGTGACCCACCAGCAGCAACCATCCAGTGACCCACCAGCAGCAACCTTCCAGTGACTCACCAGCAGCAACTATCCAGTGACCCACCAGCAGCAACTATCCAGTGACCCACCAACAGCAACCTTCCAGTGACCCACCAGCAGCAACCATCCAGTGACCCACGAGCAGTAACCTTCCAGTTACCCCACCAGCAGCAACCATCCAGTGACCCACCAGCAGCAGCAATCCCGTGACCCACCAGCAGCAACCATCCAGTGACCCACCAGCAGCAACCATCCAGTGACCCACCAGCAGTTATCCAGTGATCCATCAGCAGCAACCTTCCAGTGACTCACCAGCAGCAACCTTCGAGTGACCCTCCAGCAGCAACCATCCAGTGACCCACCAGCAGCAAACATCTAGTGACTTACCAGCAGCAACCTTCCAGTGACCCACCAGCAGCAACCTTCCAGTGACCCACCAGCAGCAAACATCCAGTGACCCACCAGCACCAGCCATCCAGTGGCCCACCAGCAGCAACCTTCCAGTGACTCACCAGCAGCAACCATCCAGTGACCCACCACCAGCAACCATTAAGTGACCCACCAGCACCAGCCATCCAGTGACCCACCAGCAGTAACCATCCAGTGACCCACCAGCAGCAACCATCCAGTGACCCACCAGCAGCAACCTTCCAGTGACTCACCAGCAGCAACTATCCAGTGACCCACCAGCAGCAACTATCCAGTGACCCACGAGCAGTAACCTTCCAGTTACCCACCAGCAGCAACCATCCAGTGACCCACCAGCACCAGCCATCCAGTGACCATCCAGCAGCAACCATCCAGTGACCCACCAGCAGCAACCATCCAGTGACCCACCAGCAGCAACCTTCCAGTGACCCACCAACAGCAACCTTCCAGTGACCCACCAGCAGCAACCAGCCAGTGACCCACGAGCAGTAACCTTCCAGTTACCCACCAGCAGCAACCATCCAGTGACCCCCCAGCAGCAGCAATCCCGTGATCCACCAGCAGCAACCATCCCATGACCCACCAGCAGCAACCATCCAGTGACCCACCAGCAGCAACCATCCAGTGACCCACCAGCAGTTATCCAGTGATCCATCAGCAGCAACCTTCCAGTGACCCACCAGCAGCAACCTTCCAGTGACCCTCCAGCCGCAACCTTCCAGTGACCCACCAGCAGCAACCTTCAAGTTACCCACCAGCAGCAACCATCCAGTTACCCACCAGCAGCAACCATCCAGTGACCCACCTGCAGCAACCTTCCAGTGACCCACCAGCAGCATACATCCAGTGACCAACTAGCAGCAACCTTCCAGTGACCCACCAGCAGCAACCTTCTAGTGACCCACCAGCAGCAACCTTCTTGTGACCCACCAGAAGCAACCATCCAGTGACCCACCAGCAGCAAACCTCCAGTGACCAACCAGCAGCAACCTTCCAGTGACCCACCAGCAGCAACCTTCTAGTGACCCACCAGCAGCAGCCATCCAGAGACCCACCAGCAGCAACCTTCCAGTGACCAACCAGCGGCAACCATCCAGTGACCGACCAGCAGCAACCTTCCAGTGACCCTTCAGCACCAACCATCCAGTGACTCATCAGCAGTAACCTTCCAGTGACCCATCAGCAGCAACCATCCAGTGACCCTCCAACAGCAAAATTCCAATGACCCACCAGCAGCATACATCCAGTGACCCACCAGCAGCAACCTTCCAGTGACCCACCAACAGCAACCATCCAGTGACCCTCCAACAGCAAAATTCCAATGACCCACCAGCAGCATACATCCAGTGACCCACCAGCAGCAACCTTCCAGTGACCCACCAACAGCAACCATCCAGTGACCCACAAGAAGCAACCATCCAGTGACCCACCAGCAGCAAAATTCCAATGACCCACCAGCAGCATACATCCAGTGACCCACCAGCAGCAACCTTCCAGTGACCCACCAACAGCAACCATCCAGTGACCCACAAGAAGCAACCATCCAGTGACCCACTAGCAGCATCCTTCGAGTGACCAACCAGCAGCAACCATCCAGTGACCCACCAGCAGCAACCTTCCAGTGACCCACCAGCAGCAACCATCCAGTGACCCACCAGCAGCAACCTTCTAGTGACCCACCAGCAGCAACCATCCAGTGACCCACCAGCAGCAACCATCCAGTGACCCACCAGCAGCAACCTTTCAGTGACCCACAAGCAGCAACCTTCCAGTGACCCACCAGCAGCAACCTTCCAGTGACCCATCAGCAGCAACCTTCCAGTGACCAACCAGCAGCAATTATCCAGTGACCCACCAGCATCAACTATCCAGTGACCCACCAGCAGCAACCTTCGAGTGACCCACCAGCATCAACCATCCAGTGACCCACCAGCAGCACCCTTCCATTGACCCACCAGCAGGAACCTTCCAGTGACCCACCAGCAGCAACCATCCAGTGACCTACCAGCAGCAACCATCCAGTGACCTACCAGCAGCAACCATCCAGTGACCCACCAGCAGCAACCATCCAGTGACCCACCAGCAGCAACCTTCCAGTGACCAACCAGCATCAATTATCCAGTGACCCAGCAGCATCAACCATCCAGTGACCCACCAGCAGCAACCTTCGAGTGACCCACCAGCATCAACCATCCATTGACCCACCAGCAGCAACCTTCCAGTGACCCACCAGCAGCAACCTTCCAGTGACCCACCAGCTGCAACCTTCCAGTAACCCACCAGCAGCAACCTTCCAGTGACCCACCAGCAGCAACCTTCCAGTGACCCACCAGCAGCACCATCCAGTGACCCACCAGCAGCATCCTTCCAGTGACCCACCAGCAGCAACCTTCCAGTGACCCACCAGCAGCAACCATCCAGTGACCCAATAGTAGCAACCATCCAGTGACCCACCAGCAGCAACCATCCAGTGACCCACTAGCAGCAACCGTCCAGTGACCCACCAGCAGCAACCTTCCAGTGACCCATCAGCAGCAAACATCTAGTGACCTACCAGCAGCAACCTTCCAGTGACCAACCAGCTGCAACCTTCCAGTGACCCACCAGTAGCAACCATCCAGTGACCCACCAGCAGCAGCAATCCCGTGACCAACCAGCAGCAACCATCCAGTGATCCACCAGCAGGCAACCATCCAGTGACCCACCAGCAGTAACCTTCCAGTTACCCACCAGCAGAAACCTTCCAGTGACCCACTAGCAGCAACCTTCCAGTGACCAACCAGCAGCAACCATCCAATGACCCACCAGCAGTAACCTTCCAGTTACCCACCAGCAGCAACCATCCAGTGACCCCCCAGCAGCAGCAATCCCGGGACCCACCAGCAGCAACCATCTACTGACCCATTAGCAGCAACTATCCAGTGACCAACCAGCAGCAACCTTCCAGTGACCCACCAGCAGCAACCATCCAGTGACCTACCAGCAGCAGCAATCCCGTGACCCACCAGCAGCAAACTTCCAGTGACCCACCAGCAGCAACCTTCCAGTGACCCACCAGCAGCAACCATCCAGTGACCCACCAGCAGCAGCCATCCAGTGACCCACCAGCAGAAACCTTCCAGTGACCAACCAGCAGCAACCATCCAGTGACCGACCAGCAGCAACAATACAGTGACCCACTAGCAGCAACCTTCCAGTGACCCACCAGCAGCAACCATCCAGTGACCCACCAGCAGCACCCTTCCATTGACCCACCAGCAAGAACCTTCCAGTGACCCACCAGCAGCAACCATCCAGTGACCCACCAGCAGCAACCATCCAGTTACCCACCAGCAGCAACCATCCAGTGACCCACCAGCAGCAACCATCCAGTGACCCACCAGCAGCAACCTTCCAGTGACCAACCATCATCAATTATCCAGTGACCAAGCAGCATCAACCATCCAGTGACCCACCAGCAGCAACCTTCGAGTGACCCACCAGCATCAACCATCCATTGACCAACCAGCAGCAACCTTCCAGTGAACCACCAGCAGCAACCTTCCAGTGACCCACCAGCTGCAACCTTCCAGTAACCCACCAGCAGCAAACTCCCAGTGACCCACCAGCAGCAACCTTCCAGTGACCCACCAGCAGCACCATCCAGTGACCCACCAGCAGCAACCTTCCAGTGACCCACCAGCAGCAACCTTCCAGTGACCCACCAGCAGCAACCATCCAGTGACCCAATAGTAGCAACCATCCAGGGACCCACCAGCAGCAACCATCCAGTGACCCACTAGCAGCAACCTTCCAGTGACCCACCAGCAGCAACCTTCCAGTGACCCATCAGCAGCAAACATCTACTGACCTACCAGCAGCAACCTTCCAGTGACCAACCAGCAGCAACCTTCCAGTGACCCACCAGTAGCAACCATCCAGTTACCCACCAGCAGCAGCAATCCCGTGACCAACCAGCAGCAACCATCCAGTGACCCACCAGCAGGCAACCATCCAGTGACCCACCAGCAGTAACCTTCCAGTTACCCACCAGCAGCAACCTTCCAGTGACCCACCAGCAGCAACCTTCCAGTGACCAACCAGCAGCAACCAACCAGTGACCCACCAGCAGTAACCTTCCAGTTACCCCACCAGCAGCAACCATCCAGTGACCCACCAGCAGCAGCAATCCCGGGACCCACCAGCAGCAACCATCTACTGACCCACCAGCAGCAACCATCCAGTGACCAACCAGCAGCAACCTTCCAGTGACCCACCAGCAACAACCATCCAGTGACCCACCAGCAGCAACCTTCCAGTGATCAACCAGCAGCGACCATCCAGTGACCCACCTGCAGTAACCTTCCAGTTACCCACCAGCAGCAACAATCCAGTGACCTACCAGCAGCAGCAATCCCGTGACCCACCAGCAGCAACCTTCCAGTGACCAACAAGCAGCAACCTTCCAGTGAACCACCAGCAGCAACCATCCAGTGACCCACCAGCAGCAACCATCCAGTGACCAACCAGCAGAAACCTTCCAGTGACCAACCAGCAGCAACCATCCAGTGACCGACCAGCAGCAACAATACAGTGACCCACTAGCAGCAACCTTCCAGTGACCCACCAGCAGCAACCATCCAGTGACCCACCAGCAGCAACCTTCCAGTGACCCTCCAGCAGCAACCTTAAGTGACCCACCAGCAGCAGCAATCCCGTGACCCACCAGCAGCAACCTTCCAGTGACCCACCAGCAGCAACCTTCCAGTGACCCACCAGCAGCAACCTTCCAGTGACCCACCAGCAGCAACCATCCAGTGACCCACCAGCAGCAACCATCCAGTGACCCACCAGCAGCAACCATCCAGTGACCCACCTGCAGCAACCTTCCAGTGACCTACCAGCAGCAACCATCCAGTGACCCACCAGCAGCAACCTTCCAGTGACCCACCAGTAGCAACCTTCCAGTTACCCACCAGCAGCAACCATCCAGTGACCCACCAGCAGCAGCAATCCCTTGACCCACCAGCAGCAACCATCCAGTGACCCAACAGCAGCAACCATCCAGTGACCCACCAGCAGCAACCTTCCAGTGACCCACCAGCAGCAACTTTCCAGTGACCCACCAGCAGCAACCATCCAGTAACCCACCAGCAGCAACCATCCAGTGACCCACCAGCAGCAACCATCCAGTGACCCACCTGCAGCAACCTTCCAGTGACCCACCAGCAGCAACAATCCAGTGACCCACCAGCAGCAACCTTCCAGTGACCCACCAGTAGCAACCTTCCAGTTACCCACCAGCAGCAACCATCCAGTGACCCACCAGCAGCAGCAATCCCTTGACCCACCAGCAGCAACCATCCAGTGACCCAAGAGCAGCAACCATCCAGTGACCCACCAGCAGCAACTTTCCAGTAACCCACCAGCAGCAACCTTCCAGTGACCCACCAGCAGCAACCATCCAGTGACCCACCAGCAGTAACCTTCCAGTGACCTACCAGCAGCAACCTTCCAGTGACCCACCATCAGCAACTATCCAGTGACCCACTAGCAGCGACCTTCCACTGACCCACCAGCAGCAACCTTCCAGTGACCCACCAGCAGCAACCATCCAATTACCCACCAGCAGGAACCATCAAGTGACCCACCAGCAGCAACCTTCCAGTGACCCACCAGCAGCAACCATCCAGTGACCCACCAGCAGCAACCTTCCAGTGACCCACCAGCAGCAACCTTCCAGTGACCCACCAGCAGCAACCTTCCAGTGACCCACCAGCAGCAACCTTCCAGTGACCCACCAGCAGCAACCTTCCAGTGACCCACCAGCAGCAACCTTCCAGTGACCCACCAACAGCAACCATCCAGTGACCCACAAGAAGCAACCATCCAGTGACCCACTAGCAGCATCCTTCGAGTGACCAACCAGCAGCAACCATCCAGTGACCCACCAGCAGCAACCTTCCAGTGACCCACCAGCAGCAACCATCCAGTGACCCACCAGCAGCAACCTTCTAGTGACCCACCAGCAGCAACCATCCAGTGACCCACCAGCAGCAACCATCCAGTGACCCACCAGCAGCAACCTTTCAGTGACCCACAAGCAGCAACCTTCCAGTGACCCACCAGCAGCAACCTTCCAGTGACCCATCAGCAGCAACCTTCCAGTGACCAACCAGCAGCAATTATCCAGTGACCCACCAGCATCAACTATCCAGTGACCCACCAGCAGCAACCTTCGAGTGACCCACCAGCATCAACCATCCAGTGACCCACCAGCAGCACCCTTCCATTGACCCACCAGCAGGAACCTTCCAGTGACCCACCAGCAGCAACCATCCAGTGACCTACCAGCAGCAACCATCCAGTGACCTACCAGCAGCAACCATCCAGTGACCCACCAGCAGCAACCATCCAGTGACCCACCAGCAGCAACCTTCCAGTGACCAACCAGCATCAATTATCCAGTGACCCAGCAGCATCAACCATCCAGTGACCCACCAGCAGCAACCTTCGAGTGACCCACCAGCATCAACCATCCATTGACCCACCAGCAGCAACCTTCCAGTGACCCACCAGCAGCAACCTTCCAGTGACCCACCAGCTGCAACCTTCCAGTAACCCACCAGCAGCAACCTTCCAGTGACCCACCAGCAGCAACCTTCCAGTGACCCACCAGCAGCACCATCCAGTGACCCACCAGCAGCATCCTTCCAGTGACCCACCAGCAGCAACCTTCCAGTGACCCACCAGCAGCAACCATCCAGTGACCCAATAGTAGCAACCATCCAGTGACCCACCAGCAGCAACCATCCAGTGACCCACTAGCAGCAACCTTCCAGTGACCCACCAGCAGCAACCTTCCAGTGACCCATCAGCAGCAAACATCTAGTGACCTACCAGCAGCAACCTTCCAGTGACCAACCAGCTGCAACCTTCCAGTGACCCACCAGTAGCAACCATCCAGTGACCCACCAGCAGCAGCAATCCCGTGACCAACCAGCAGCAACCATCCAGTGATCCACCAGCAGGCAACCATCCAGTGACCCACCAGCAGTAACCTTCCAGTTACCCACCAGCAGAAACCTTCCAGTGACCCACTAGCAGCAACCTTCCAGTGACCAACCAGCAGCAACCATCCAATGACCCACCAGCAGTAACCTTCCAGTTACCCACCAGCAGCAACCATCCAGTGACCCCCCAGCAGCAGCAATCCCGGGACCCACCAGCAGCAACCATCTACTGACCCATTAGCAGCAACTATCCAGTGACCAACCAGCAGCAACCTTCCAGTGACCCACCAGCAGCAACCATCCAGTGACCTACCAGCAGCAGCAATCCCGTGACCCACCAGCAGCAAACTTCCAGTGACCCACCAGCAGCAACCTTCCAGTGACCCACCAGCAGCAACCATCCAGTGACCCACCAGCAGCAGCCATCCAGTGACCCACCAGCAGAAACCTTCCAGTGACCAACCAGCAGCAACCATCCAGTGACCGACCAGCAGCAACAATACAGTGACCCACTAGCAGCAACCTTCCAGTGACCCACCAGCAGCAACCATCCAGTGACCCACCAGCAGCACCCTTCCATTGACCCACCAGCAAGAACCTTCCAGTGACCCACCAGCAGCAACCATCCAGTGACCCACCAGCAGCAACCATCCAGTTACCCACCAGCAGCAACCATCCAGTGACCCACCAGCAGCAACCATCCAGTGACCCACCAGCAGCAACCTTCCAGTGACCAACCATCATCAATTATCCAGTGACCAAGCAGCATCAACCATCCAGTGACCCACCAGCAGCAACCTTCGAGTGACCCACCAGCATCAACCATCCATTGACCCACCAGCAGCAACCTTCCAGTGAACCACCAGCAGCAACCTTCCAGTGACCCACCAGCTGCAACCTTCCAGTAACCCACCAGCAGCAAACTCCCAGTGACCCACCAGCAGCAACCTTCCAGTGACCCACCAGCAGCACCATCCAGTGACCCACCAGCAGCAACCTTCCAGTGACCCACCAGCAGCAACCTTCCAGTGACCCACCAGCAGCAACCATCCAGTGACCCAATAGTAGCAACCATCCAGGGACCCACCAGCAGCAACCATCCAGTGACCCACTAGCAGCAACCTTCCAGTGACCCACCAGCAGCAACCTTCCAGTGACCCATCAGCAGCAAACATCTACTGACCTACCAGCAGCAACCTTCCAGTGACCAACCAGCAGCAACCTTCCAGTGACCCACCAGTAGCAACCATCCAGTTACCCACCAGCAGCAGCAATCCCGTGACCAACCAGCAGCAACCATCCAGTGACCCACCAGCAGGCAACCATCCAGTGACCCACCAGCAGTAACCTTCCAGTTACCCACCAGCAGCAACCTTCCAGTGACCCACCAGCAGCAACCTTCCAGTGACCAACCAGCAGCAACCAACCAGTGACCCACCAGCAGTAACCTTCCAGTTACCCCACCAGCAGCAACCATCCAGTGACCCACCAGCAGCAGCAATCCCGGGACCCACCAGCAGCAACCATCTACTGACCCACCAGCAGCAACCATCCAGTGACCAACCAGCAGCAACCTTCCAGTGACCCACCAGCAACAACCATCCAGTGACCCACCAGCAGCAACCTTCCAGTGATCAACCAGCAGCGACCATCCAGTGACCCACCTGCAGTAACCTTCCAGTTACCCACCAGCAGCAACAATCCAGTGACCTACCAGCAGCAGCAATCCCGTGACCCACCAGCAGCAACCTTCCAGTGACCAACAAGCAGCAACCTTCCAGTGAACCACCAGCAGCAACCATCCAGTGACCCACCAGCAGCAACCATCCAGTGACCAACCAGCAGAAACCTTCCAGTGACCAACCAGCAGCAACCATCCAGTGACCGACCAGCAGCAACAATACAGTGACCCACTAGCAGCAACCTTCCAGTGACCCACCAGCAGCAACCATCCAGTGACCCACCAGCAGCAACCTTCCAGTGACCCTCCAGCAGCAACCTTAAGTGACCCACCAGCAGCAGCAATCCCGTGACCCACCAGCAGCAACCTTCCAGTGACCCACCAGCAGCAACCTTCCAGTGACCCACCAGCAGCAACCTTCCAGTGACCCACCAGCAGCAACCATCCAGTGACCCACCAGCAGCAACCATCCAGTGACCCACCAGCAGCAACCATCCAGTGACCCACCTGCAGCAACCTTCCAGTGACCTACCAGCAGCAACCATCCAGTGACCCACCAGCAGCAACCTTCCAGTGACCCACCAGTAGCAACCTTCCAGTTACCCACCAGCAGCAACCATCCAGTGACCCACCAGCAGCAGCAATCCCTTGACCCACCAGCAGCAACCATCCAGTGACCCAACAGCAGCAACCATCCAGTGACCCACCAGCAGCAACCTTCCAGTGACCCACCAGCAGCAACTTTCCAGTGACCCACCAGCAGCAACCATCCAGTAACCCACCAGCAGCAACCATCCAGTGACCCACCAGCAGCAACCATCCAGTGACCCACCTGCAGCAACCTTCCAGTGACCCACCAGCAGCAACAATCCAGTGACCCACCAGCAGCAACCTTCCAGTGACCCACCAGTAGCAACCTTCCAGTTACCCACCAGCAGCAACCATCCAGTGACCCACCAGCAGCAGCAATCCCTTGACCCACCAGCAGCAACCATCCAGTGACCCAACAGCAGCAACCATCCAGTGACCCACCAGCAGCAACTTTCCAGTAACCCACCAGCAGCAACCTTCCAGTGACCCACCAGCAGCAACCATCCAGTGACCCACCAGCAGTAACCTTCCAGTGACCTACCAGCAGCAACCTTCCAGTGACCCACCATCAGCAACTATCCAGTGACCCACTAGCAGCGACCTTCCACTGACCCACCAGCAGCAACCTTCCAGTGACCCACCAGCAGCAACCATCCAATTACCCACCAGCAGGAACCATCAAGTGACCCACCAGCAGCAACCTTCCAGTGACCCACCAGCAGCAACCATCCAGTGACCCACCAGCAGCAACCTTCCAGTGACCCACCAGCAGCAACCTTCCAGTGACCCACCAGCAGCAACCTTCCAGTGACCCACCAGCAGCAACCTTCCAGTGACCCACCAGCAGCAACCTTCCAGTGACCCACCAGCAGCAACCTTCCAGTGACCCACCAACAGCAACCATCCAGTGACCCACAAGAAGCAACCATCCAGTGACCCACTAGCAGCATCCTTCGAGTGACCAACCAGCAGCAACCATCCAGTGACCCACCAGCAGCAACCTTCCAGTGACCCACCAGCAGCAACCATCCAGTGACCCACCAGCAGCAACCTTCTAGTGACCCACCAGCAGCAACCATCCAGTGACCCACCAGCAGCAACCATCCAGTGACCCACCAGCAGCAACCTTTCAGTGACCCACAAGCAGCAACCTTCCAGTGACCCACCAGCAGCAACCTTCCAGTGACCCATCAGCAGCAACCTTCCAGTGACCAACCAGCAGCAATTATCCAGTGACCCACCAGCATCAACTATCCAGTGACCCACCAGCAGCAACCTTCGAGTGACCCACCAGCATCAACCATCCAGTGACCCACCAGCAGCACCCTTCCATTGACCCACCAGCAGGAACCTTCCAGTGACCCACCAGCAGCAACCATCCAGTGACCTACCAGCAGCAACCATCCAGTGACCTACCAGCAGCAACCATCCAGTGACCCACCAGCAGCAACCATCCAGTGACCCACCAGCAGCAACCTTCCAGTGACCAACCAGCATCAATTATCCAGTGACCCAGCAGCATCAACCATCCAGTGACCCACCAGCAGCAACCTTCGAGTGACCCACCAGCATCAACCATCCATTGACCCACCAGCAGCAACCTTCCAGTGACCCACCAGCAGCAACCTTCCAGTGACCCACCAGCTGCAACCTTCCAGTAACCCACCAGCAGCAACCTTCCAGTGACCCACCAGCAGCAACCTTCCAGTGACCCACCAGCAGCACCATCCAGTGACCCACCAGCAGCATCCTTCCAGTGACCCACCAGCAGCAACCTTCCAGTGACCCACCAGCAGCAACCATCCAGTGACCCAATAGTAGCAACCATCCAGTGACCCACCAGCAGCAACCATCCAGTGACCCACTAGCAGCAACCTTCCAGTGACCCACCAGCAGCAACCTTCCTGTGACCCATCAGCAGCAAACATCTAGTGACCTACCAGCAGCAACCTTCCAGTGACCAACCAGCTGCAACCTTCCAGTGACCCACCAGTAGCAACCATCCAGTGACCCACCAGCAGCAGCAATCCCGTGACCAACCAGCAGCAACCATCCAGTGATCCACCAGCAGGCAACCATCCAGTGACCCACCAGCAGTAACCTTCCAGTTACCCACCAGCAGAAACCTTCCAGTGACCCACTAGCAGCAACCTTCCAGTGACCAACCAGCAGCAACCATCCAATGACCCACCAGCAGTAACCTTCCAGTTACCCACCAGCAGCAACCATCCAGTGACCCCCCAGCAGCAGCAATCCCGGGACCCACCAGCAGCAACCATCTACTGACCCATTAGCAGCAACTATCCAGTGACCAACCAGCAGCAACCTTCCAGTGACCCACCAGCAGCAACCATCCAGTGACCTACCAGCAGCAGCAATCCCGTGACCCACCTGCAGCAAACTTCCAGTGACCCACCAGCAGCAACCTTCCAGTGACCCACCAGCAGCAACCATCCAGTGACCCACCAGCAGCAGCCATCCAGTGACCCACCAGCAGAAACCTTCCAGTGACCAACCAGCAGCAACCATCCAGTGACCGACCAGCAGCAACAATACAGTGACCCACTAGCAGCAACCTTCCAGTGACCCACCAGCAGCAACCATCCAGTGACCCACCAGCAGCACCCTTCCATTGACCCACCAGCAAGAACCTTCCAGTGACCCACCAGCAGCAACCATCCAGTGACCCACCAGCAGCAACCATCCAGTTACCCACCAGCAGCAACCATCCAGTGACCCACCAGCAGCAACCATCCAGTGACCCACCAGCAGCAACCTTCCAGTGACCAACCATCATCAATTATCCAGTGACCAAGCAGCATCAACCATCCAGTGACCCACCAGCAGCAACCTTCGAGTGACCCACCAGCATCAACCATCCATTGACCCACCAGCAGCAACCTTCCAGTGACCCACCAGCAGCAACCTTCCAGTGACCCACCAGCTGCAACCTTCCAGTAACCCACCAGCAGCAAACTCCCAGTGACCCACCAGCAGCAACCTTCCAGTGACCCACCAGCAGCACCATCCAGTGACCCACCAGCAGCAACCTTCCAGTGACCCACCAGCAGCAACCTTCCAGTGACCCACCAGCAGCAACCATCCAGTGACCCAATAGTAGCAACCATCCAGGGACCCACCAGCAGCAACCATCCAGTGACCCACTAGCAGCAACCTTCCAGTGACCCACCAGCAGCAACCTTCCAGTGACCCATCAGCAGCAAACATCTACTGACCTACCAGCAGCAACCTTCCAGTGACCAACCAGCAGCAACCTTCCAGTGACCCACCAGTAGCAACCATCCAGTTACCCACCAGCAGCAGCAATCCCGTGACCAACCAGCAGCAACCATCCAGTGACCCACCAGCAGGCAACCATCCAGTGACCCACCAGCAGTAACCTTCCAGTTACCCACCAGCAGCAACCTTCCAGTGACCCACCAGCAGCAACCTTCCAGTGACCAACCAGCAGCAACCAACCAGTGACCCACCAGCAGTAACCTTCCAGTTACCCCACCAGCAGCAACCATCCAGTGACCCACCAGCAGCAGCAATCCCGGGACCCACCAGCAGCAACCATCTACTGACCCACCAGCAGCAACCATCCAGTGACCAACCAGCAGCAACCTTCCAGTGACCCACCAGCAACAACCATCCAGTGACCCACCAGCAGCAACCTTCCAGTGATCAACCAGCAGCGACCATCCAGTGACCCACCTGCAGTAACCTTCCAGTTACCCACCAGCAGCAACAATCCAGTGACCTACCAGCAGCAGCAATCCCGTGACCCACCAGCAGCAACCTTCCAGTGACCAACAAGCAGCAACCTTCCAGTGAACCACCAGCAGCAACCATCCAGTGACCCACCAGCAGCAACCATCCAGTGACCAACCAGCAGAAACCTTGAAGTGACCAACCAGCAGCAACCATCCAGTGACCGACCAGCAGCAACAATACAGTGACCCACTAGCAGCAACCTTCCAGTGACCCACCAGCAGCAACCATCCAGTGACCCACCAGCAGCAACCTTCCAGTGACCCTCCAGCAGCAACCTTAAGTGACCCACCAGCAGCAGCAATCCCGTGACCCACCAGCAGCAACCTTCCAGTGACCCACCAGCAGCAACCTTCCAGTGACCCACCAGCAGCAACCTTCCAGTGACCCACCAGCAGCAACCATCCAGTGACCCACCAGCAGCAACCATCCAGTGACCCACCAGCAGCAACCATCCAGTGACCCACCTGCAGCAACCTTCCAGTGACCTACCAGCAGCAACCATCCAGTGACCCACCAGCAGCAACCTTCCAGTGACCCACCAGTAGCAACCTTCCAGTTACCCACCAGCAGCAACCATCCAGTGACCCACCAGCAGCAGCAATCCCTTGACCCACCAGCAGCAACCATCCAGTGACCCAACAGCAGCAACCATCCAGTGACCCACCAGCAGCAACCTTCCAGTGACCCACCAGCAGCAACTTTCCAGTGACCCACCAGCAGCAACCATCCAGTAACCCACCAGCAGCAACCATCCAGTGACCCACCAGCAGCAACCATCCAGTGACCCACCTGCAGCAACCTTCCAGTGACCCACCAGCAGCAACAATCCAGTGACCCACCAGCAGCAACCTTCCAGTGACCCACCAGTAGCAACCTTCCAGTTACCCACCAGCAGCAACCATCCAGTGACCCACCAGCAGCAGCAATCCCTTGACCCACCAGCAGCAACCATCCAGTGACCCAACAGCAGCAACCATCCAGTGACCCACCAGCAGCAACTTTCCAGTAACCCACCAGCAGCAACCTTCCAGTGACCCACCAGCAGCAACCATCCAGTGACCCACCAGCAGTAACCTTCCAGTGACCTACCAGCAGCATCCTTCCAGTGACCCACCATCAGCAACTATCCAGTGACCCACTAGCAGCGACCTTCCACTGACCCACCAGCAGCAACCTTCCAGTGACCCACCAGCAGCAACCATCCAATTATCCACCAGCAGGAACCATCAAGTGACCCACCAGCAGCAACCTTCCAGTGACCCACCAGCAGCAACCATCCAGTGACCCACCAGCAGCAACCTTCCAGTGACCCACCAGCAGCAACCTTCCAGTGACCCACCAGAAGCAACCTTCCAGTGACCCACCAGCAGCAACCTTCCAGTGACCCACCAGCAGCAACCTTCCAGTGACCCACCAGCAGCAACCTTCTAGTGACCCACCAGCAGCAACCTTCTAGTGACCCACCAGCAGCAACCATCCAGTGACCCACAAGAAGCAACCATCCAGTGACCCACCAGCAGCATCCTTCGAGTGACCCACCATCAGCAACCAGCCAGTGACCCACTAGCAGCGACCTTCCACTGACCCACCAGCAGCAACCTTCCAGTGACCCACCAGCAGCAACCATCCAGTGACCAACCAGCAGCAACCTTCTAGTGACCCACCAGCAGCAACCATTCAGTGACCCACCAGCAGCAACCATCTAGTGACCCACCAGCAGCAACCATCCAGTGACCAACCAGCAGCAACCTTCCAGTGACCCACCAGCAGCAACCTTCTAGTGACACACCAGCAGCAACCATCCAGTGACCAACCAGCAGCAACCTTCTAGTGACCCACCAGCAGCAACCATCCAGTGACCCTCCAGCAGCAACCATCTAGTGACCCACCAGCAGCAACCATCCAGTGAACAACCAGCAGCAACCTTCCAGTGACCCACCAGCAGCAACCATCCAGTGACCCACCAGCAGCAACCATCCAGTGACCAACCAGCAGCAACCTTCCAGTGACCCACCAGCAGCAACCTTTTAGTGACCCACCAGCAGCAACCTTCTAGTGACCCACCAGCAGCAACCATCCAGTGACCCACCAGCAGCAACCCTCCAGTGACCAACCAGCAGCAATCTTCCAGTGACCCACCAGCAGCAACCTTCTAGTGACCCACCAGCAGCAACCTTCTAGTGACCCACCAGTAGCAACTATCCAGTTAACCACCAGCAGCAACCCTCCAGTGACCCACTAGCAGCAACCTTCCAGTTACCCACCAGCAGCAACCATCCAGTGACCTACCAGCAGCAGCAATCCCGTGACCCACCAGCAGCAACCGTCCAGTGACCCACCAGCAGCAACCATCCAGTGACCAACCAGCAGCAACCATCCAGTGACCCACCAACAGAAACCATCCAGTGACCCACCAGCAGCAACCTTCCAGTGACTCACCAGCAGCAACTATCCAGTGACCCACCAGCAGCAACTATCCAGTGACCCACCAACAGCAACCTTCCAGTGACCCACCAGCAGCAACCATGCAGTGACCCACGAGCAGTAACCTTCCAGTTACCCCACCAGCAGCAACCATCCAGTGACCCACCAGCAGCAGCAATCCCGTGACCCACCAGCAGCAACCATCCAGTGACCCACCAGCAGCAACCATCCAGTGACCCACCAGAAGTTATCCAGTGATCCATCAGCAGCAACCTTCCAGTGACTCACCAGCAGCAACCTTCGAGTGACCCTCCAGCAGCAACCATCCAGTGACCCACCAGCAGCAAACATCTAGTGACTTACCAGCAGCAACCTTCCAGTGACCCACCAGCAGCAACCTTCCAGTGACCCACCAGCAGCAAACATCCAGTGACCCACCAGCACCAGCCATCCAGTGGCCCACCAGCAGCAACCTTCCAGTGACTCACCAGCAGCAACCATCCAGTGACCCACCACCAGCAACCATTAAGTGACCCACCAGCACCAGCCATCCAGTGACCAACCAGCAGTAACCATCCAGTGACCCACCAGCAGCAACCATCCAGTGACCCACCAGCAGCAACCTTCCAGTGACTCACCAGCAGCAACTATCCAGTGACCCACCAGCAGCAACTATCCAGTGACCCACGAGCAGTAACCTTCCAGTTACCCACCAGCAGCAACCATCCAGTGACCCACCAGCACCAGCCATCCAGTGACCAACCAGCAGCAACCATCCAGTGACCCACCAGCAGCAACCATCCAGTGACCCACCAGCAGCAACCTTCCAGTGACCCACCAACAGCAACCTTCCAGTGACCCACCAGCAGCAACCATCCAGTGACCCACGAGCAGTAACCTTCCAGTTACCCACCAGCAGCAACCATCCAGTGACCCCCCTGCAGCAGCAATCCCGTGATCCACCAGTAGCAACCATCCCATGACCCACCAGCAGCAACCATCCAGTGACCCACCAGCAGCAACCATCCAGTGACCCACCAGCAGTTATCCAGTGATCCATCAGCAGCAACCTTCCAGTGACCCACCAGCAGCAACTTTCCAGTGACCCTCCAGCCGCAACCTTCCAGTGACCCACCAGCAGCAACCTTCAAGTTACCCACCAGCAGCAACCATCCAGTTACCCACCAGCAGCAACCATCCAGTGACCCACCTTCAGCAACCTTCCAGTGACCCACCAGCAGCATACATCCAGTGACCAACCAGCAGCAACCTTCCAGTGACCCACCAGCAGCAACCTTCTAGTGACCCACCAGCAGCAACCTTCTTGTGACCCACCAGCAGCAACCATCCAGTGACCCACCAGCAGCAACCCTCCAGTGACCAACCAGCAGCAACCTTCCAGTGACCCACCAGCAGCAACCTTCTAGTGACCCACCAGCAGCAACCTTCTAGTGACCCACCAGCAGCAACCATCCAGTGAACCACCAGCAGCAACCCTCCAGTGACCACTAGCAGCAACCTTCCAGTTACCCACCAGCAGCAACCATCCAGTGACCAACCAGCAGCAACCATCCAGTGACCTACCAGCAGCAGCAATCCCGTGACCCACCAGCAGCAACCGTCCAGTGACCCACCGGCAGCAACCATCCAGTGACCAACCAGCAGCAACCATCCAGTGACCCACCAGCAGCAACCATCCAGTGACCCACCAGCAGCAACCTTCCAGTGACTCACCAGCAGCAACTATCCAGTGACCCACCAGCAGCAACTATCCAGTGACTAACCAACAGCAACCATCCAGTGACCCACCATCAGCAACCATCCAGTGACCCACGAGCAGTAACCTTCCAGTTACCCACCAGCAGCAACCATCCAGTGACCCACCAGCAGCAGCAATCCCGTGACCCACCAGCAGCAACCATCCAGTGACCCACCAGCAGTTATTCAGTGATCCATCAGCAGCAACCTTCCAGTGACTCACCAGCAGCAACCTTCGAGTGACCCTCCAGCAGCAACCATCCAGTGACCCACCAGCAGCAACCATCCAGTGACCCACCAGCAGGAACCTTCCAGTGACCCACCAGCACCAGCCATCCAGTGACCCACCAGCAGCAACCTTCCAGTGACCCACCAGCAGCAACCATCCAGTGACCCACCACCAGCAACCATTAAGTGACCCACCAGCACCAGCCATCCAGTGACCAACCAGCAGCAACCATCCAGTGACCCACCAGCAGGAACCTTCCAGTGACCCACCAGCACCAGCCATCCAGTGACCCACCAGCAGCAACCTTCCAGTGACCCACCAGCAGCAACCATCCAGTGACCCACCACCAGCAACCATTAAGTGACCCACCAGCACCAGCCATCCAGTGACCAACCAGCAGCAACCATCCAGTGACCCACCAGCAGCAACCATCCAGTGACCCACCAGCAGCAACCTTCCAGTGACTCACCAGCAGCAACTATCAAGTGACCCACCAGCAGCAACTATCCAGTGACCCACGAGCAGTAACCTTCCAGTTACCCACCGGCAGCAACCATCCAGTGACCCACCAGCACCAGCCATCCAGTGACCAACCAGCAGCAACCATCCAGTGACCCACCAGCAGCAACCATCCAGTGACCCACCAGCAGCAACCTTCCAGTGACCCACCAACAGCAACCTTCCAGTGACCCACCAGCAGCAACCATCCAGTGACCCACGAGCAGTAACCTTCCAGTTACTTACCAGCAGCAACCATCCAGTGACCCACCAGCAGCAGCAATCCCGTGACCCACCAGCAGCAACCATCCCGTGACCCACCAGCAGCAACCATCCAGTGGCCCACCAGCAGCAACCATCCAGTGACCCACCAGCAGTTATCCAGTGATCCATCAGCAGCAACCTTCCAGTGACCCACCAGCAGCAACCTTCCAGTGACCCTCCAGCCGCAACCTTCCAGTGACCCACCAGCAGCAACCTTCAAGTTACCCACCAGCAGCAACCATCCAGTTACCCACCAGCAGCAACCATCCAGTGACCCACCTGCAGCAACCTTCCAGTGACCCACCAGCAGAATACATCCAGTGACCCACAAGCAGCAACCTTCCAGTGACCCTCCAGCCGCAACCTTACAGTGACCCACCAGCAGCAACCTTCAAATTACCCACCAGCAGCAACCATCCAGTTACCCACCAGCAGCAACCATCCAGTGACCCACCTGCAGCAACCTTCCAGTGACCCACCAGCAGCAACCATTCAGTGACCCACCAGCAGCAACCATCCAGTTACCCACCAGCAGCAGCAATCCCGTGACCCACCAGCAGCAACCTTCCAGTGACCCACCAGCAGCAACCTTCCAGTGACCCACCAGCAGCAACCATCCAGTGACCCACCAGCAGCAACCTTCCAGTGACCCACCAGCAGCAACCATCCAGTGACCCACCAGCATCAACCATCCATTGACCCACCAGCAGCAACCTTCCAGTGACCCACCAGCAGCAACCATCCAGTGACCCACCAGCAGCAACCATCCAGTGACCCACCAGCAGCAACCATCCAGTGACCCACCTGCAGCAACCTTCCAGTGACCAACCAGCAGTAACCTTCCAGTGACCCACCAGCAGCAACCATCCAGTGACCCACCAGCAGCAACCTTCCAGTGACCCACCAGCAGCAACCATCCAGTGACCCACCAGCAGTAACCTTCCAGTTACCCACCGGCAGCAACCATCCAGTGACCCACCAGCACCAGCCATCCAGTGACCAACCAGCAGCAACCATCCAGTGACCCACCAGCAGCAACCATCCAGTGACCCACCAGCAGCAACCTTCCAGTGACCCACCAACAGCAACCTTCCAGTGACCCACCAGCAGCAACCATCCAGTGACCCACGAGCAGTAACCTTCCAGTTACTTACCAGCAGCAACCATCCAGTGACCCACCAGCAGCAGCAATCCCGTGACCCACCAGCAGCAACCATCCCGTGACCCACCAGCAGCAACCATCCAGTGGCCCACCAGCAGCAACCATCCAGTGACCCACCAGCAGTTATCCAGTGATCCATCAGCAGCAACCTTCCAGTGACCCACTAGCAGCAACCTTCCAGTGACCCTCCAGCCGCAACCTTCCAGTGACCCACCAGCAGCAACCTTCAAGTTACCCACCAGCAGCAACCATCCAGTTACCCACCAGCAGCAACCATCCAGTGACCCACCTGCAGCAACCTTCCAGTGACCCACCAGCAGAATACATCCAGTGACCCACAAGCAGCAACCTTCCAGTGACCCTCCAGCCGCAACCTTACAGTGACCCACCAGCAGCAACCTTCAAGTTACCCACCAGCTGCAACCATCCAGTTACCCACCAGCAGCAACCATCCAGTGACCCACCTGCAGCAACCTTCCAGTGACCCACCAGCAGCAACCATTCAGTGACCCACCAGCAACAACCATCCAGTTACCCACCAGCAGCAGCAATCCCGTGACCCACCAGCAGCAACCTTCCAGTGACCCACCAGCAGCAACCTTCCAGTGACCCACCAGCAGCAACCATCCAGTGACCCACCAGCAGCAACCTTCCAGTGACCCACCAGCAGCAACCATCCAGTGACCCACCAGCAGCAACCATCCAGTGACCCACCAGCAGCAACCATCCAGTGACCCACCAGCAGCAACCATCCAGTGACCCACCTGCAGCAACCTTCCAGTGACCAACCAGCAGTAACCTTCCAGTGACCCACCAGCAGCAACCATCCTGTGACCCACCTGCAGCAACCTTCCAGTGACCCATCAGCAGCAACCATCCAGTGACCCACCAGCAGCAGCAATCCCGTGACCCACCAGCAGCAACCTTCCAGTGACCCACCAGCAGCAACCTTCCAGTGACCCACCAGCAGCAACTATCCAGTGACCCACCACCAGCAGCAATCCCGTGACTACCAGCAGCAACTATCCAGTGACCCACCACCAGCAGCCATCCAGTGACCCACCAGCAGAAACCTTCCAGTGACCAACCAGCAGCAACCATCCAGTGACCGACCAGCAGCAACAATACAGTGACCCACTAGCAGCAACCTTCCAGTGACCCACCAGCAGCAACCATCCAGTGACCCACCAGCAGCACCCTTCCATTGACCCACCAGCAAGAACCTTCCAGTGACCCACCAGCAGCAACCATCCAGTGACCCACCAGCAGCAACCATCCAGTTACCCACCAGCAGCAACCATCCAGTGACCCACCAGCAGCAACCATCCAGTGACCCACCAGCAGCAACCTTCCAGTGACCAACCATCATCAATTATCCAGTGACCAAGCAGCATCAACCATCCAGTGACCCACCAGCAGCAACCTTCGAGTGACCCACCAGCATCAACCATCCATTGACCCACCAGCAGCAACCTTCCAGTGACCCACCAGCAGCAACCTTCCAGTGACCCACCAGCTGCAACCTTCCAGTAACCCACCAGCAGCAAACTCCCAGTGACCCACCAGCAGCAACCTTCCAGTGACCCACCAGCAGCACCATCCAGTGACCCACCAGCAGCAACCTTCCAGTGACCCACCAGCAGCAACCTTCCAGTGACCCACCAGCAGCAACCATCCAGTGACCCAATAGTAGCAACCATCCAGGGACCCACCAGCAGCAACCATCCAGTGACCCACTAGCAGCAACCTTCCAGTGACCCACCAGCAGCAACCTTCCAGTGACCCATCAGCAGCAAACATCTACTGACCTACCAGCAGCAACCTTCCAGTGACCAACCAGCAGCAACCTTCCAGTGACCCACCAGTAGCAACCATCCAGTTACCCACCAGCAGCAGCAATCCCGTGACCAACCAGCAGCAACCATCCAGTGACCCACCAGCAGGCAACCATCCAGTGACCCACCAGCAGTAACCTTCCAGTTACCCACCAGCAGCAACCTTCCAGTGACCCACCAGCAGCAACCTTCCAGTGACCAACCAGCAGCAACCAACCAGTGACCCACCAGCAGTAACCTTCCAGATACCCCACCAGCAGCAACCATCCAGTGACCCACCAGCAGCAGCAATCCCGGGACCCACCAGCAGCAACCATCTACTGACCCACCAGCAGCAACCATCCAGTGACCAACCAGCAGCAACCTTCCAGTGACCCACCAGCAACAACCATCCAGTGACCCACCAGCAGCAACCTTCCAGTGATCAACCAGCAGCGACCATCCAGTGACCCACCTGCAGTAACCTTCCAGTTACCCACCAGCAGCAACAATCCAGTGACCTACCAGCAGCAGCAATCCCGTGACCCACCAGCAGCAACCTTCCAGTGACCAACAAGCAGCAACCTTCCAGTGAACCACCAGCAGCAACCATCCAGTGACCCACCAGCAGCAACCATCCAGTGACCAACCAGCAGAAACCTTCCAGTGACCAACCAGCAGCAACCATCCAGTGACCGACCAGCAGCAACAATACAGTGACCCACTAGCAGCAACCTTCCAGTGACCCACCAGCAGCAACCATCCAGTGACCCACCAGCAGCAACCTTCCAGTGACCCTCCAGCAGCAACCTTAAGTGACCCACCAGCAGCAGCAATCCCGTGACCCACCAGCAGCAACCTTCCAGTGACCCACCAGCAGCAACCTTCCAGTGACCCACCAGCAGCAACCTTCCAGTGACCCACCAGCAGCAACCATCCAGTGACCCACCAGCAGCAACCATCCAGTGACCCACCAGCAGCAACCATCCAGTGACCCACCTGCAGCAACCTTCCAGTGACCTACCAGCAGCAACCATCCAGTGACCCACCAGCAGCAACCTTCCAGTGACCCACCAGTAGCAACCTTCCAGTTACCCACCAGCAGCAACCATCCAGTGACCCACCAGCAGCAGCAATCCCTTGACCCACCAGCAGCAACCATCCAGTGACCCAACAGCAGCAACCATCCAGTGACCCACCAGCAGCAACCTTCCAGTGACCCACCAGCAGCAACTTTCCAGTGACCCACCAGCAGCAACCATCCAGTAACCCACCAGCAGCAACCATCCAGTGACCCACCAGCAGCAACCATCCAGTGACCCACCTGCAGCAACCTTCCAGTGACCCACCAGCAGCAACAATCCAGTGACCCACCAGCAGCAACCTTCCAGTGACCCACCAGTAGCAACCTTCCAGTTACCCACCAGCAGCAACCATCCAGTGACCCACCAGCAGCAGCAATCCCTTGACCCACCAGCAGCAACCATCCATTGACCCAACAGCAGCAACCATCCAGTGACCCACCAGCAGCAACTTTCCAGTAACCCACCTGCAGCAACCTTCCAGTGACCCACCAGCAGCAACCATCCAGTGACCCACCAGCAGTAACCTTCCAGTGACCTACCAGCAGCAACCTTCCAGTGACCCACCATCAGCAACTATCCAGTGACCCACTAGCAGCGACCTTCCACTGACCCACCAGCAGCAACCTTCCAGTGACCCACCAGCAGCAACCATCCAATTACCCACCAGCAGGAACCATCAAGTGACCCACCAGCAGCAACCTTCCAGTGACCCACCAGCAGCAACCATCCAGTGACCCACCAGCAGCAACCTTCCAGTGACCCACCAGCAGCAACCTTCCAGTGACCCACCAGCAGCAACCTTCCAGTGACCCACCAGCAGCAACCTTCCAGTGACCCACCAGCAGCAACCTTCCAGTGACCCACCAGCAGCAACCTTCTAGTGACCCACCAGCAGCAACCTTCTAGTGACCCACCAGCAGCAACCATCCAGTGACCCACAAGAAGCAACCATCCAGTGACCCACCAGCAGCATCCTTCGAGTGACCCACCATCAGCAACCATCCAGTGACCCACTAGCAGCGACCTTCCACTGACCCACCAGCAGCAACCTTCCAGTGACCCACCAGCAGCAACCATCCAGTGACCAACCAGCAGCAACCTTCTAGTGACCCACCAGCAGCAACCATTCAGTGACCCACCAGCAGCAACCATCTAGTGACCCACCAGCAGCAACCATCCAGTGACCAACCAGCAGCAACCTTCCAGTGACCCACCAGCAGCAACCTTCTAGTGACACACCAGCAGCAACCATCCAGTGACCAACCAGCAGCAACCTTCTAGTGACCCACCAGCAGCAACCATCCAGTGACCCTCCAGCAGCAACCATCTAGTGACCCACCAGCAGCAACCATCCAGTGAACAACCAGCAGCAACCTTCCAGTGACCCACCAGCAGCAACCATCCAGTGACCCACCAGCAGCAACCATCCAGTGACCAACCAGCAGCAACCTTCCAGTGACCCACCAGCAGCAACCTTTTAGTGACCCACCAGCAGCAACCTTCTAGTGACCCACCAGCAGCAACCATCCAGTGACCCACCAGCAGCAACCCTCCAGTGACCAACCAGCAGCAATCTTCCAGTGACCCACCAGCAGCAACCTTCTAGTGACCCACCAGCAGCAACCTTCTAGTGACCCACCAGCAGCAACCATCCAGTTAACCACCAGCAGCAACTTTCCAGTGACCCACTAGCAGCAACCTTCCAGTTACCCACCAGCAGCAACCATCCAGTGACCTACCAGCAGCAGCAATCCCGTGACCCACCAGCAGCAACCGTCCAGTGACCCACCAGCAGCAACCATCCAGTGACCAACCAGCAGCAACCATCCAGTGACCCACCAACAGAAACCATCCAGTGACCCACCAGCAGCAACCTTCCAGTGACTCACCAGCAGCAACTATCCAGTGACCCACCAGCAGCAACTATCCAGTGACCCACCAACAGCAACCTTCCAGTGACCCACCAGCAGCAACCATCCAGTGACCCACGAGCAGTAACCTTCCAGTTACCCCACCAGCAGCAACCATCCAGTGACCCACCAGCAGCAGCAATCCCGTGACCCACCAGCAGCAACCATCCAGTGACCCACCAGCAGCAACCATCCAGTGACCCACCAGAAGTTATCCAGTGATCCATCAGCAGCAACCTTCCAGTGACTCACCAGCAGCAACCTTCGAGTGACCCTCCAGCAGCAACCATCCAGTGACCCACCAGCAGCAAACATCTAGTGACTTACCAGCAGCAACCTTCCAGTGACCCACCAGCAGCAACCTTCCAGTGACCCACCAGCAGCAAACATCCAGTGACCCACCAGCACCAGCCATCCAGTGGCCCACCAGCAGCAACCTTCCAGTGACTCACCAGCAGCAACCATCCAGTGACCCACCACCAGCAACCATTAAGTGACCCACCAGCACCAGCCATCCAGTGACCAACCAGCAGTAACCATCCAGTGACCCACCAGCAGCAACCATCCAGTGACCCACCAGCAGCAACCTTCCAGTGACTCACCAGCAGCAACTATCCAGTGACCCACCAGCAGCAACTATCCAGTGACCCACGAGCAGTAACCTTCCAGTTACCCACCAGCAGCAACCATCCAGTGACCCACCAGCACCAGCCATCCAGTGACCAACCAGCAGCAACCATCCAGTGACCCACCAGCAGCAACCATCCAGTGACCCACCAGCAGCAACCTTCCAGTGACCCACCAACAGCAACCTTCCAGTGACCCACCAGCAGCAACCATCCAGTGACCCACGAGCAGTAACCTTCCAGTTACCCACCAGCAGCAACCATCCAGTGACCCCCCAGCAGCAGCAATCCCGTGATCCACCAGTAGCAACCATCCCATGACCCACCAGCAGCAACCATCCAGTGACCCACCAGCAGCAACCATCCAGTGACCCACCAGCAGTTATCCAGTGATCCATCAGCAGCAACCTTCCAGTGACCCACCAGCAGCAACCTTCCAGTGACCCTCCAGCCGCAACCTTCCAGTGACCCACCAGCAGCAACCTTCAAGTTACCCACCAGCAGCTACCATCCAGTTACCCACCAGCAGCAACCATCCAGTGACCCACCTGCAGCAACCTTCCAGTGACCCACCAGCAGCATACATCCAGTGACCAACCAGCAGCAACCTTCCAGTGACCCACCAGCAGCAACCTTCTAGTGACCCACCAGCAGCAACCTTCTTGTGACCCACCAGCAGCAACCATCCAGTGACCCACCAGCAGCAACCCTCCAGTGACCAACCAGCAGCAACCTTCCAGTGACCCACCAGCAGCAACCTTCTAGTGACCCACCAGCAGCAACCTTCTAGTGACCCACCAGCAGCAACCATCCAGTGAACCACCAGCAGCAACCCTCCAGTGACCACTAGCAGCAACCTTCCAGTTACCCACCAGCAGCAACCATCCAGTGACCAACCAGCAGCAACCATCCAGTGACCTACCAGCAGCAGCAATCCCGTGACCCACCAGCAGCAGCAATCCCGTGACCCACCAGCAGCAACCTTCCAGTGACCCACCAGCAGCAACCTTCCAGTGACCCACCAGCAGCAACCTTCCAGTGACCCACCAGCAGCAACCATCCAGTGACCCACCAGCAGCAACCATCCAGTGACCCACCAGCAGCAACCATCCAATGACCCACCTGCAGCAAACTTCCAGTGACCCACCAGCAGCAACCATCCAGTGACCCACCAGCAGCAACCTTCCAGTGACCCACCAGTAGCAACCTTCCAGTTACCCACCAGCAGCAACCATCCAGTGACCCACCAGCAGCAGCAATCCCTTGACCCACCAGCAGCAACCATCCAGTGACCCAACAGCAGCAACCATCCAGTGACCCACCAGCAGCAACCTTCCAGTGACCCACCAGCAGCAACCTTCCAGTGACCCACCAGCAGCAACCATCCAGTGACCCACCAGCAGCAACCATCCAGTGACCCACCAGCAGCAACCATCCAGTGACCCACCTGCATCAACCTTCCAGTGACCCACCAGCAGCAACCATCCAGTGACCCACCAGCAGCAACCTTCCAGTGACCCACCAGTAGCAACCTTCCAGTTACCCACCAGCAGCAACCATCCAGAGACCCACCAGCAGCAGCAATACCTTGACCCACCAGCAGCAACCATCCAGTGACCCAACAGCAGCAACCATCCAGTGACCCACCAGCAGCAACTTTCCAGTAACCCACCAGCAGCAACCTTCCAGTGACCCACCAGCAGCAACCATCCAGTGACCCACCAGCAGTAACCTTCCAGTGACCTACCAGCAGCAACCTTCCAGTGCCCCTGTTACCTAGCAGTAAATAGGTACCTGGGTGTTAGTCAGCTGTCACGGGCTGCTTCCTGGGGGTGGAGGCCTGGTCGAGGACCGGGCCGCGGGGACACTAAAAAAAGCCCCGAAATCATCTCAAGATAACCTCAAGATAACCTGACCCACCATCAGCAACCATCCAGTGACCCACTAGCAGCGACCTTCCACTGACCCACCAGCAGCAACCTTCCAGTGACCCACCAGCAGCAACCATCCAATTACCCACCAGCAGGAACCATCAAGTGACCCACCAGCAGCAACCTTCCAGTGACCCACCAGCAGCAACCATCCAGTGACCCACCAGCAGCAACCATCCAGTGACCCACCAGCAGCAACCTTCCAGTGACCCACCAGCAGCAACCTTCCAGTGACCCACCAGCAGCAACCTTCCAGTGACCCACCAGCAGCAACCTTCCAGTGACCAACCAGCAGCAACCTTCTAGTGACCCACCAGCAGCAACCATCCAGTGACCCTCCAGCAGCAACCATCTAGTGACCCACCAGCAGCAACCATCCAGTGAACATCCAGCAGCAACCTTCCAGTGACCCACCAGCAGCAACCATCCAGTGACCCACCAGCAGCAACCATCCAGTGACCAACCAGCAGCAACCTTCCAGTGACCCACCAGCAGCAACCTTCTAGTGACCCACCAGCAGCAACCTTCTAGTGACCCACCAGCAGCAACCATCCAGTGACCCACCAGCAGCAACCCTCCAGTGACCAACCAGCAGCAATCTTCCAGTGACCCACCAGCAGCAACCTTCTAGTGACCCACCAGCAGCAACCTTCTAGTGACCCACCAGCAGCAACCATCCAGTGAACCACCAGCAGCAACCCTCCAGTGACCCACTAGCAGCAACCTTCCAGTTACCCACCAGCAGCAACCATCCAGTGACCTACCAGCAGCAGCAATCCCGTGACCCACCAGCAGCAACGGTCCAGTGACTCACCAGCAGCAACCATCCAGTGACCAACCAGCAGCAACCATCCAGTGACCCACCAGCAGCAACCATCCAGTGACCCACCAGCAGCAACCTTCCAGTGACTCACCAGCAGCAACTATCCAGTGACCCACCAGCAGCAACTATCCAGTGACCCACCAACAGCAACCTTCCAGTGACCCACCAGCAGCAACCATCCAGTGACCCACGAGCAGTAACCTTCCAGTTACCCCACCAGCAGCAACCATCCAGTGACCCACCAGCAGCAGCAATCCCGTGACCCACCAGCAGCAACCATCCAGTGACCCACCAGCAGCAACCATCCAGTGACCCACCAGCAGTTATCCAGTGATCCATCAGCAGCAACCTTCCAGTGACTCACCAGCAGCAACCTTCGAGTGACCCTCCAGCAGCAACCATCCAGTGACCCACCAGCAGCAAACATCTAGTGACTTACCAGCAGCAACCTTCCAGTGACCCACCAGCAGCAACCTTCCAGTGACCCACCAGCAGCAAACATCCAGTGACCCACCAGCACCAGCCATCCAGTGGCCCACCAGCAGCAACCTTCCAGTGACTCACCAGCAGCAACCATCCAGTGACCCACCACCAGCAACCATTAAGTGACCCACCAGCACCAGCCATCCAGTGACCCACCAGCAGTAACCATCCAGTGACCCACCAGCAGCAACCATCCAGTGACCCACCAGCAGCAACCTTCCAGTGACTCACCAGCAGCAACTATCCAGTGACCCACCAGCAGCAACTATCCAGTGACCCACGAGCAGTAACCTTCCAGTTACCCACCAGCAGCAACCATCCAGTGACCCACCAGCACCAGCCATCCAGTGACCATCCAGCAGCAACCATCCAGTGACCCACCAGCAGCAACCATCCAGTGACCCACCAGCAGCAACCTTCCAGTGACCCACCAACAGCAACCTTCCAGTGACCCACCAGCAGCAACCAGCCAGTGACCCACGAGCAGTAACCTTCCAGTTACCCACCAGCAGCAACCATCCAGTGACCCCCCAGCAGCAGCAATCCCGTGATCCACCAGCAGCAACCATCCCATGACCCACCAGCAGCAACCATCCAGTGACCCACCAGCAGCAACCATCCAGTGACCCACCAGCAGTTATCCAGTGATCCATCAGCAGCAACCTTCCAGTGACCCACCAGCAGCAACCTTCCAGTGACCCTCCAGCCGCAACCTTCCAGTGACCCACCAGCAGCAACCTTCAAGTTACCCACCAGCAGCAACCATCCAGTTACCCACCAGCAGCAACCATCCAGTGACCCACCTGCAGCAACCTTCCAGTGACCCACCAGCAGCATACATCCAGTGACCAACTAGCAGCAACCTTCCAGTGACCCACCAGCAGCAACCTTCTAGTGACCCACCAGCAGCAACCTTCTTGTGACCCACCAGAAGCAACCATCCAGTGACCCACCAGCAGCAAACCTCCAGTGACCAACCAGCAGCAACCTTCCAGTGACCCACCAGCAGCAACCTTCTAGTGACCCACCAGCAGCAGCCATCCAGAGACCCACCAGCAGCAACCTTCCAGTGACCAACCAGCGGCAACCATCCAGTGACCGACCAGCAGCAACCTTCCAGTGACCCTTCAGCACCAACCATCCAGTGACTCATCAGCAGTAACCTTCCAGTGACCCATCAGCAGCAACCATCCAGTGACCCTCCAACAGCAAAATTCCAATGACCCACCAGCAGCATACATCCAGTGACCCACCAGCAGCAACCTTCCAGTGACCCACCAACAGCAACCATCCAGTGACCCTCCAACAGCAAAATTCCAATGACCCACCAGCAGCATACATCCAGTGACCCACCAGCAGCAACCTTCCAGTGACCCACCAACAGCAACCATCCAGTGACCCACAAGAAGCAACCATCCAGTGACCCACCAGCAGCAAAATTCCAATGACCCACCAGCAGCATACATCCAGTGACCCACCAGCAGCAACCTTCCAGTGACCCACCAACAGCAACCATCCAGTGACCCACAAGAAGCAACCATCCAGTGACCCACTAGCAGCATCCTTCGAGTGACCAACCAGCAGCAACCATCCAGTGACCCACCAGCAGCAACCTTCCAGTGACCCACCAGCAGCAACCATCCAGTGACCCACCAGCAGCAACCTTCTAGTGACCCACCAGCAGCAACCATCCAGTGACCCACCAGCAGCAACCATCCAGTGACCCACCAGCAGCAACCTTTCAGTGACCCACAAGCAGCAACCTTCCAGTGACCCACCAGCAGCAACCTTCCAGTGACCCATCAGCAGCAACCTTCCAGTGACCAACCAGCAGCAATTATCCAGTGACCCACCAGCATCAACTATCCAGTGACCCACCAGCAGCAACCTTCGAGTGACCCACCAGCATCAACCATCCAGTGACCCACCAGCAGCACCCTTCCATTGACCCACCAGCAGGAACCTTCCAGTGACCCACCAGCAGCAACCATCCAGTGACCTACCAGCAGCAACCATCCAGTGACCTACCAGCAGCAACCATCCAGTGACCCACCAGCAGCAACCATCCAGTGACCCACCAGCAGCAACCTTCCAGTGACCAACCAGCATCAATTATCCAGTGACCCAGCAGCATCAACCATCCAGTGACCCACCAGCAGCAACCTTCGAGTGACCCACCAGCATCAACCATCCATTGACCCACCAGCAGCAACCTTCCAGTGACCCACCAGCAGCAACCTTCCAGTGACCCACCAGCTGCAACCTTCCAGTAACCCACCAGCAGCAACCTTCCAGTGACCCACCAGCAGCAACCTTCCAGTGACCCACCAGCAGCACCATCCAGTGACCCACCAGCAGCATCCTTCCAGTGACCCACCAGCAGCAACCTTCCAGTGACCCACCAGCAGCAACCATCCAGTGACCCAATAGTAGCAACCATCCAGTGACCCACCAGCAGCAACCATCCAGTGACCCACTAGCAGCAACCTTCCAGTGACCCACCAGCAGCAACCTTCCAGTGACCCATCAGCAGCAAACATCTAGTGACCTACCAGCAGCAACCTTCCAGTGACCAACCAGCTGCAACCTTCCAGTGACCCACCAGTAGCAACCATCCAGTGACCCACCAGCAGCAGCAATCCCGTGACCAACCAGCAGCAACCATCCAGTGATCCACCAGCAGGCAACCATCCAGTGACCCACCAGCAGTAACCTTCCAGTTACCCACCAGCAGAAACCTTCCAGTGACCCACTAGCAGCAACCTTCCAGTGACCAACCAGCAGCAACCATCCAATGACCCACCAGCAGTAACCTTCCAGTTACCCACCAGCAGCAACCATCCAGTGACCCCCCAGCAGCAGCAATCCCGGGACCCACCAGCAGCAACCATCTACTGACCCATTAGCAGCAACTATCCAGTGACCAACCAGCAGCAACCTTCCAGTGACCCACCAGCAGCAACCATCCAGTGACCTACCAGCAGCAGCAATCCCGTGACCCACCAGCAGCAAACTTCCAGTGACCCACCAGCAGCAACCTTCCAGTGACCCACCAGCAGCAACCATCCAGTGACCCACCAGCAGCAGCCATCCAGTGACCCACCAGCAGAAACCTTCCAGTGACCAACCAGCAGCAACCATCCAGTGACCGACCAGCAGCAACAATACAGTGACCCACTAGCAGCAACCTTCCAGTGACCCACCAGCAGCAACCATCCAGTGACCCACCAGCAGCACCCTTCCATTGACCCACCAGCAAGAACCTTCCAGTGACCCACCAGCAGCAACCATCCAGTGACCCACCAGCAGCAACCATCCAGTTACCCACCAGCAGCAACCATCCAGTGACCCACCAGCAGCAACCATCCAGTGACCCACCAGCAGCAACCTTCCAGTGACCAACCATCATCAATTATCCAGTGACCAAGCAGCATCAACCATCCAGTGACCCACCAGCAGCAACCTTCGAGTGACCCACCAGCATCAACCATCCATTGACCAACCAGCAGCAACCTTCCAGTGAACCACCAGCAGCAACCTTCCAGTGACCCACCAGCTGCAACCTTCCAGTAACCCACCAGCAGCAAACTCCCAGTGACCCACCAGCAGCAACCTTCCAGTGACCCACCAGCAGCACCATCCAGTGACCCACCAGCAGCAACCTTCCAGTGACCCACCAGCAGCAACCTTCCAGTGACCCACCAGCAGCAACCATCCAGTGACCCAATAGTAGCAACCATCCAGGGACCCACCAGCAGCAACCATCCAGTGACCCACTAGCAGCAACCTTCCAGTGACCCACCAGCAGCAACCTTCCAGTGACCCATCAGCAGCAAACATCTACTGACCTACCAGCAGCAACCTTCCAGTGACCAACCAGCAGCAACCTTCCAGTGACCCACCAGTAGCAACCATCCAGTTACCCACCAGCAGCAGCAATCCCGTGACCAACCAGCAGCAACCATCCAGTGACCCACCAGCAGGCAACCATCCAGTGACCCACCAGCAGTAACCTTCCAGTTACCCACCAGCAGCAACCTTCCAGTGACCCACCAGCAGCAACCTTCCAGTGACCAACCAGCAGCAACCAACCAGTGACCCACCAGCAGTAACCTTCCAGTTACCCCACCAGCAGCAACCATCCAGTGACCCACCAGCAGCAGCAATCCCGGGACCCACCAGCAGCAACCATCTACTGACCCACCAGCAGCAACCATCCAGTGACCAACCAGCAGCAACCTTCCAGTGACCCACCAGCAACAACCATCCAGTGACCCACCAGCAGCAACCTTCCAGTGATCAACCAGCAGCGACCATCCAGTGACCCACCTGCAGTAACCTTCCAGTTACCCACCAGCAGCAACAATCCAGTGACCTACCAGCAGCAGCAATCCCGTGACCCACCAGCAGCAACCTTCCAGTGACCAACAAGCAGCAACCTTCCAGTGAACCACCAGCAGCAACCATCCAGTGACCCACCAGCAGCAACCATCCAGTGACCAACCAGCAGAAACCTTCCAGTGACCAACCAGCAGCAACCATCCAGTGACCGACCAGCAGCAACAATACAGTGACCCACTAGCAGCAACCTTCCAGTGACCCACCAGCAGCAACCATCCAGTGACCCACCAGCAGCAACCTTCCAGTGACCCTCCAGCAGCAACCTTAAGTGACCCACCAGCAGCAGCAATCCCGTGACCCACCAGCAGCAACCTTCCAGTGACCCACCAGCAGCAACCTTCCAGTGACCCACCAGCAGCAACCTTCCAGTGACCCACCAGCAGCAACCATCCAGTGACCCACCAGCAGCAACCATCCAGTGACCCACCAGCAGCAACCATCCAGTGACCCACCTGCAGCAACCTTCCAGTGACCTACCAGCAGCAACCATCCAGTGACCCACCAGCAGCAACCTTCCAGTGACCCACCAGTAGCAACCTTCCAGTTACCCACCAGCAGCAACCATCCAGTGACCCACCAGCAGCAGCAATCCCTTGACCCACCAGCAGCAACCATCCAGTGACCCAACAGCAGCAACCATCCAGTGACCCACCAGCAGCAACCTTCCAGTGACCCACCAGCAGCAACTTTCCAGTGACCCACCAGCAGCAACCATCCAGTAACCCACCAGCAGCAACCATCCAGTGACCCACCAGCAGCAACCATCCAGTGACCCACCTGCAGCAACCTTCCAGTGACCCACCAGCAGCAACAATCCAGTGACCCACCAGCAGCAACCTTCCAGTGACCCACCAGTAGCAACCTTCCAGTTACCCACCAGCAGCAACCATCCAGTGACCCACCAGCAGCAGCAATCCCTTGACCCACCAGCAGCAACCATCCAGTGACCCAACAGCAGCAACCATCCAGTGACCCACCAGCAGCAACTTTCCAGTAACCCACCAGCAGCAACCTTCCAGTGACCCACCAGCAGCAACCATCCAGTGACCCACCAGCAGTAACCTTCCAGTGACCTACCAGCAGCAACCTTCCAGTGACCCACCATCAGCAACTATCCAGTGACCCACTAGCAGCGACCTTCCACTGACCCACCAGCAGCAACCTTCCAGTGACCCACCAGCAGCAACCATCCAATTACCCACCAGCAGGAACCATCAAGTGACCCACCAGCAGCAACCTTCCAGTGACCCACCAGCAGCAACCATCCAGTGACCCACCAGCAGCAACCTTCCAGTGACCCACCAGCAGCAACCTTCCAGTGACCCACCAGCAGCAACCTTCCAGTGACCCACCAGCAGCAACCTTCCAGTGACCCACCAGCAGCAACCTTCCAGTGACCCACCAGCAGCAACCTTCCAGTGACCCACCAACAGCAACCATCCAGTGACCCACAAGAAGCAACCATCCAGTGACCCACTAGCAGCATCCTTCGAGTGACCAACCAGCAGCAACCATCCAGTGACCCACCAGCAGCAACCTTCCAGTGACCCACCAGCAGCAACCATCCAGTGACCCACCAGCAGCAACCTTCTAGTGACCCACCAGCAGCAACCATCCAGTGACCCACCAGCAGCAACCATCCAGTGACCCACCAGCAGCAACCTTTCAGTGACCCACAAGCAGCAACCTTCCAGTGACCCACCAGCAGCAACCTTCCAGTGACCCATCAGCAGCAACCTTCCAGTGACCAACCAGCAGCAATTATCCAGTGACCCACCAGCATCAACTATCCAGTGACCCACCAGCAGCAACCTTCGAGTGACCCACCAGCATCAACCATCCAGTGACCCACCAGCAGCACCCTTCCATTGACCCACCAGCAGGAACCTTCCAGTGACCCACCAGCAGCAACCATCCAGTGACCTACCAGCAGCAACCATCCAGTGACCTACCAGCAGCAACCATCCAGTGACCCACCAGCAGCAACCATCCAGTGACCCACCAGCAGCAACCTTCCAGTGACCAACCAGCATCAATTATCCAGTGACCCAGCAGCATCAACCATCCAGTGACCCACCAGCAGCAACCTTCGAGTGACCCACCAGCATCAACCATCCATTGACCCACCAGCAGCAACCTTCCAGTGACCCACCAGCAGCAACCTTCCAGTGACCCACCAGCTGCAACCTTCCAGTAACCCACCAGCAGCAACCTTCCAGTGACCCACCAGCAGCAACCTTCCAGTGACCCACCAGCAGCACCATCCAGTGACCCACCAGCAGCATCCTTCCAGTGACCCACCAGCAGCAACCTTCCAGTGACCCACCAGCAGCAACCATCCAGTGACCCAATAGTAGCAACCATCCAGTGACCCACCAGCAGCAACCATCCAGTGACCCACTAGCAGCAACCTTCCAGTGACCCACCAGCAGCAACCTTCCAGTGACCCATCAGCAGCAAACATCTAGTGACCTACCAGCAGCAACCTTCCAGTGACCAACCAGCTGCAACCTTCCAGTGACCCACCAGTAGCAACCATCCAGTGACCCACCAGCAGCAGCAATCCCGTGACCAACCAGCAGCAACCATCCAGTGATCCACCAGCAGGCAACCATCCAGTGACCCACCAGCAGTAACCTTCCAGTTACCCACCAGCAGAAACCTTCCAGTGACCCACTAGCAGCAACCTTCCAGTGACCAACCAGCAGCAACCATCCAATGACCCACCAGCAGTAACCTTCCAGTTACCCACCAGCAGCAACCATCCAGTGACCCCCCAGCAGCAGCAATCCCGGGACCCACCAGCAGCAACCATCTACTGACCCATTAGCAGCAACTATCCAGTGACCAACCAGCAGCAACCTTCCAGTGACCCACCAGCAGCAACCATCCAGTGACCTACCAGCAGCAGCAATCCCGTGACCCACCAGCAGCAAACTTCCAGTGACCCACCAGCAGCAACCTTCCAGTGACCCACCAGCAGCAACCATCCAGTGACCCACCAGCAGCAGCCATCCAGTGACCCACCAGCAGAAACCTTCCAGTGACCAACCAGCAGCAACCATCCAGTGACCGACCAGCAGCAACAATACAGTGACCCACTAGCAGCAACCTTCCAGTGACCCACCAGCAGCAACCATCCAGTGACCCACCAGCAGCACCCTTCCATTGACCCACCAGCAAGAACCTTCCAGTGACCCACCAGCAGCAACCATCCAGTGACCCACCAGCAGCAACCATCCAGTTACCCACCAGCAGCAACCATCCAGTGACCCACCAGCAGCAACCATCCAGTGACCCACCAGCAGCAACCTTCCAGTGACCAACCATCATCAATTATCCAGTGACCAAGCAGCATCAACCATCCAGTGACCCACCAGCAGCAACCTTCGAGTGACCCACCAGCATCAACCATCCATTGACCCACCAGCAGCAACCTTCCAGTGAACCACCAGCAGCAACCTTCCAGTGACCCACCAGCTGCAACCTTCCAGTAACCCACCAGCAGCAAACTCCCAGTGACCCACCAGCAGCAACCTTCCAGTGACCCACCAGCAGCACCATCCAGTGACCCACCAGCAGCAACCTTCCAGTGACCCACCAGCAGCAACCTTCCAGTGACCCACCAGCAGCAACCATCCAGTGACCCAATAGTAGCAACCATCCAGGGACCCACCAGCAGCAACCATCCAGTGACCCACTAGCAGCAACCTTCCAGTGACCCACCAGCAGCAACCTTCCAGTGACCCATCAGCAGCAAACATCTACTGACCTACCAGCAGCAACCTTCCAGTGACCAACCAGCAGCAACCTTCCAGTGACCCACCAGTAGCAACCATCCAGTTACCCACCAGCAGCAGCAATCCCGTGACCAACCAGCAGCAACCATCCAGTGACCCACCAGCAGGCAACCATCCAGTGACCCACCAGCAGTAACCTTCCAGTTACCCACCAGCAGCAACCTTCCAGTGACCCACCAGCAGCAACCTTCCAGTGACCAACCAGCAGCAACCAACCAGTGACCCACCAGCAGTAACCTTCCAGTTACCCCACCAGCAGCAACCATCCAGTGACCCACCAGCAGCAGCAATCCCGGGACCCACCAGCAGCAACCATCTACTGACCCACCAGCAGCAACCATCCAGTGACCAACCAGCAGCAACCTTCCAGTGACCCACCAGCAACAACCATCCAGTGACCCACCAGCAGCAACCTTCCAGTGATCAACCAGCAGCGACCATCCAGTGACCCACCTGCAGTAACCTTCCAGTTACCCACCAGCAGCAACAATCCAGTGACCTACCAGCAGCAGCAATCCCGTGACCCACCAGCAGCAACCTTCCAGTGACCAACAAGCAGCAACCTTCCAGTGAACCACCAGCAGCAACCATCCAGTGACCCACCAGCAGCAACCATCCAGTGACCAACCAGCAGAAACCTTCCAGTGACCAACCAGCAGCAACCATCCAGTGACCGACCAGCAGCAACAATACAGTGACCCACTAGCAGCAACCTTCCAGTGACCCACCAGCAGCAACCATCCAGTGACCCACCAGCAGCAACCTTCCAGTGACCCTCCAGCAGCAACCTTAAGTGACCCACCAGCAGCAGCAATCCCGTGACCCACCAGCAGCAACCTTCCAGTGACCCACCAGCAGCAACCTTCCAGTGACCCACCAGCAGCAACCTTCCAGTGACCCACCAGCAGCAACCATCCAGTGACCCACCAGCAGCAACCATCCAGTGACCCACCAGCAGCAACCATCCAGTGACCCACCTGCAGCAACCTTCCAGTGACCTACCAGCAGCAACCATCCAGTGACCCACCAGCAGCAACCTTCCAGTGACCCACCAGTAGCAACCTTCCAGTTACCCACCAGCAGCAACCATCCAGTGACCCACCAGCAGCAGCAATCCCTTGACCCACCAGCAGCAACCATCCAGTGACCCAACAGCAGCAACCATCCAGTGACCCACCAGCAGCAACCTTCCAGTGACCCACCAGCAGCAACTTTCCAGTGACCCACCAGCAGCAACCATCCAGTAACCCACCAGCAGCAACCATCCAGTGACCCACCAGCAGCAACCATCCAGTGACCCACCTGCAGCAACCTTCCAGTGACCCACCAGCAGCAACAATCCAGTGACCCACCAGCAGCAACCTTCCAGTGACCCACCAGTAGCAACCTTCCAGTTACCCACCAGCAGCAACCATCCAGTGACCCACCAGCAGCAGCAATCCCTTGACCCACCAGCAGCAACCATCCAGTGACCCAACAGCAGCAACCATCCAGTGACCCACCAGCAGCAACTTTCCAGTAACCCACCAGCAGCAACCTTCCAGTGACCCACCAGCAGCAACCATCCAGTGACCCACCAGCAGTAACCTTCCAGTGACCTACCAGCAGCAACCTTCCAGTGACCCACCATCAGCAACTATCCAGTGACCCACTAGCAGCGACCTTCCACTGACCCACCAGCAGCAACCTTCCAGTGACCCACCAGCAGCAACCATCCAATTACCCACCAGCAGGAACCATCAAGTGACCCACCAGCAGCAACCTTCCAGTGACCCACCAGCAGCAACCATCCAGTGACCCACCAGCAGCAACCTTCCAGTGACCCACCAGCAGCAACCTTCCAGTGACCCACCAGCAGCAACCTTCCAGTGACCCACCAGCAGCAACCTTCCAGTGACCCACCAGCAGCAACCTTCCAGTGACCCACCAGCAGCAACCTTCCAGTGACCCACCAACAGCAACCATCCAGTGACCCACAAGAAGCAACCATCCAGTGACCCACTAGCAGCATCCTTCGAGTGACCAACCAGCAGCAACCATCCAGTGACCCACCAGCAGCAACCTTCCAGTGACCCACCAGCAGCAACCATCCAGTGACCCACCAGCAGCAACCTTCTAGTGACCCACCAGCAGCAACCATCCAGTGACCCACCAGCAGCAACCATCCAGTGACCCACCAGCAGCAACCTTTCAGTGACCCACAAGCAGCAACCTTCCAGTGACCCACCAGCAGCAACCTTCCAGTGACCCATCAGCAGCAACCTTCCAGTGACCAACCAGCAGCAATTATCCAGTGACCCACCAGCATCAACTATCCAGTGACCCACCAGCAGCAACCTTCGAGTGACCCACCAGCATCAACCATCCAGTGACCCACCAGCAGCACCCTTCCATTGACCCACCAGCAGGAACCTTCCAGTGACCCACCAGCAGCAACCATCCAGTGACCTACCAGCAGCAACCATCCAGTGACCTACCAGCAGCAACCATCCAGTGACCCACCAGCAGCAACCATCCAGTGACCCACCAGCAGCAACCTTCCAGTGACCAACCAGCATCAATTATCCAGTGACCCAGCAGCATCAACCATCCAGTGACCCACCAGCAGCAACCTTCGAGTGACCCACCAGCATCAACCATCCATTGACCCACCAGCAGCAACCTTCCAGTGACCCACCAGCAGCAACCTTCCAGTGACCCACCAGCTGCAACCTTCCAGTAACCCACCAGCAGCAACCTTCCAGTGACCCACCAGCAGCAACCTTCCAGTGACCCACCAGCAGCACCATCCAGTGACCCACCAGCAGCATCCTTCCAGTGACCCACCAGCAGCAACCTTCCAGTGACCCACCAGCAGCAACCATCCAGTGACCCAATAGTAGCAACCATCCAGTGACCCACCAGCAGCAACCATCCAGTGACCCACTAGCAGCAACCTTCCAGTGACCCACCAGCAGCAACCTTCCTGTGACCCATCAGCAGCAAACATCTAGTGACCTACCAGCAGCAACCTTCCAGTGACCAACCAGCTGCAACCTTCCAGTGACCCACCAGTAGCAACCATCCAGTGACCCACCAGCAGCAGCAATCCCGTGACCAACCAGCAGCAACCATCCAGTGATCCACCAGCAGGCAACCATCCAGTGACCCACCAGCAGTAACCTTCCAGTTACCCACCAGCAGAAACCTTCCAGTGACCCACTAGCAGCAACCTTCCAGTGACCAACCAGCAGCAACCATCCAATGACCCACCAGCAGTAACCTTCCAGTTACCCACCAGCAGCAACCATCCAGTGACCCCCCAGCAGCAGCAATCCCGGGACCCACCAGCAGCAACCATCTACTGACCCATTAGCAGCAACTATCCAGTGACCAACCAGCAGCAACCTTCCAGTGACCCACCAGCAGCAACCATCCAGTGACCTACCAGCAGCAGCAATCCCGTGACCCACCTGCAGCAAACTTCCAGTGACCCACCAGCAGCAACCTTCCAGTGACCCACCAGCAGCAACCATCCAGTGACCCACCAGCAGCAGCCATCCAGTGACCCACCAGCAGAAACCTTCCAGTGACCAACCAGCAGCAACCATCCAGTGACCGACCAGCAGCAACAATACAGTGACCCACTAGCAGCAACCTTCCAGTGACCCACCAGCAGCAACCATCCAGTGACCCACCAGCAGCACCCTTCCATTGACCCACCAGCAAGAACCTTCCAGTGACCCACCAGCAGCAACCATCCAGTGACCCACCAGCAGCAACCATCCAGTTACCCACCAGCAGCAACCATCCAGTGACCCACCAGCAGCAACCATCCAGTGACCCACCAGCAGCAACCTTCCAGTGACCAACCATCATCAATTATCCAGTGACCAAGCAGCATCAACCATCCAGTGACCCACCAGCAGCAACCTTCGAGTGACCCACCAGCATCAACCATCCATTGACCCACCAGCAGCAACCTTCCAGTGACCCACCAGCAGCAACCTTCCAGTGACCCACCAGCTGCAACCTTCCAGTAACCCACCAGCAGCAAACTCCCAGTGACCCACCAGCAGCAACCTTCCAGTGACCCACCAGCAGCACCATCCAGTGACCCACCAGCAGCAACCTTCCAGTGACCCACCAGCAGCAACCTTCCAGTGACCCACCAGCAGCAACCATCCAGTGACCCAATAGTAGCAACCATCCAGGGACCCACCAGCAGCAACCATCCAGTGACCCACTAGCAGCAACCTTCCAGTGACCCACCAGCAGCAACCTTCCAGTGACCCATCAGCAGCAAACATCTACTGACCTACCAGCAGCAACCTTCCAGTGACCAACCAGCAGCAACCTTCCAGTGACCCACCAGTAGCAACCATCCAGTTACCCACCAGCAGCAGCAATCCCGTGACCAACCAGCAGCAACCATCCAGTGACCCACCAGCAGGCAACCATCCAGTGACCCACCAGCAGTAACCTTCCAGTTACCCACCAGCAGCAACCTTCCAGTGACCCACCAGCAGCAACCTTCCAGTGACCAACCAGCAGCAACCAACCAGTGACCCACCAGCAGTAACCTTCCAGTTACCCCACCAGCAGCAACCATCCAGTGACCCACCAGCAGCAGCAATCCCGGGACCCACCAGCAGCAACCATCTACTGACCCACCAGCAGCAACCATCCAGTGACCAACCAGCAGCAACCTTCCAGTGACCCACCAGCAACAACCATCCAGTGACCCACCAGCAGCAACCTTCCAGTGATCAACCAGCAGCGACCATCCAGTGACCCACCTGCAGTAACCTTCCAGTTACCCACCAGCAGCAACAATCCAGTGACCTACCAGCAGCAGCAATCCCGTGACCCACCAGCAGCAACCTTCCAGTGACCAACAAGCAGCAACCTTCCAGTGAACCACCAGCAGCAACCATCCAGTGACCCACCAGCAGCAACCATCCAGTGACCAACCAGCAGAAACCTTGAAGTGACCAACCAGCAGCAACCATCCAGTGACCGACCAGCAGCAACAATACAGTGACCCACTAGCAGCAACCTTCCAGTGACCCACCAGCAGCAACCATCCAGTGACCCACCAGCAGCAACCTTCCAGTGACCCTCCAGCAGCAACCTTAAGTGACCCACCAGCAGCAGCAATCCCGTGACCCACCAGCAGCAACCTTCCAGTGACCCACCAGCAGCAACCTTCCAGTGACCCACCAGCAGCAACCTTCCAGTGACCCACCAGCAGCAACCATCCAGTGACCCACCAGCAGCAACCATCCAGTGACCCACCAGCAGCAACCATCCAGTGACCCACCTGCAGCAACCTTCCAGTGACCTACCAGCAGCAACCATCCAGTGACCCACCAGCAGCAACCTTCCAGTGACCCACCAGTAGCAACCTTCCAGTTACCCACCAGCAGCAACCATCCAGTGACCCACCAGCAGCAGCAATCCCTTGACCCACCAGCAGCAACCATCCAGTGACCCAACAGCAGCAACCATCCAGTGACCCACCAGCAGCAACCTTCCAGTGACCCACCAGCAGCAACTTTCCAGTGACCCACCAGCAGCAACCATCCAGTAACCCACCAGCAGCAACCATCCAGTGACCCACCAGCAGCAACCATCCAGTGACCCACCTGCAGCAACCTTCCAGTGACCCACCAGCAGCAACAATCCAGTGACCCACCAGCAGCAACCTTCCAGTGACCCACCAGTAGCAACCTTCCAGTTACCCACCAGCAGCAACCATCCAGTGACCCACCAGCAGCAGCAATCCCTTGACCCACCAGCAGCAACCATCCAGTGACCCAACAGCAGCAACCATCCAGTGACCCACCAGCAGCAACTTTCCAGTAACCCACCAGCAGCAACCTTCCAGTGACCCACCAGCAGCAACCATCCAGTGACCCACCAGCAGTAACCTTCCAGTGACCTACCAGCAGCATCCTTCCAGTGACCCACCATCAGCAACTATCCAGTGACCCACTAGCAGCGACCTTCCACTGACCCACCAGCAGCAACCTTCCAGTGACCCACCAGCAGCAACCATCCAATTATCCACCAGCAGGAACCATCAAGTGACCCACCAGCAGCAACCTTCCAGTGACCCACCAGCAGCAACCATCCAGTGACCCACCAGCAGCAACCTTCCAGTGACCCACCAGCAGCAACCTTCCAGTGACCCACCAGAAGCAACCTTCCAGTGACCCACCAGCAGCAACCTTCCAGTGACCCACCAGCAGCAACCTTCCAGTGACCCACCAGCAGCAACCTTCTAGTGACCCACCAGCAGCAACCTTCTAGTGACCCACCAGCAGCAACCATCCAGTGACCCACAAGAAGCAACCATCCAGTGACCCACCAGCAGCATCCTTCGAGTGACCCACCATCAGCAACCAGCCAGTGACCCACTAGCAGCGACCTTCCACTGACCCACCAGCAGCAACCTTCCAGTGACCCACCAGCAGCAACCATCCAGTGACCAACCAGCAGCAACCTTCTAGTGACCCACCAGCAGCAACCATTCAGTGACCCACCAGCAGCAACCATCTAGTGACCCACCAGCAGCAACCATCCAGTGACCAACCAGCAGCAACCTTCCAGTGACCCACCAGCAGCAACCTTCTAGTGACACACCAGCAGCAACCATCCAGTGACCAACCAGCAGCAACCTTCTAGTGACCCACCAGCAGCAACCATCCAGTGACCCTCCAGCAGCAACCATCTAGTGACCCACCAGCAGCAACCATCCAGTGAACAACCAGCAGCAACCTTCCAGTGACCCACCAGCAGCAACCATCCAGTGACCCACCAGCAGCAACCATCCAGTGACCAACCAGCAGCAACCTTCCAGTGACCCACCAGCAGCAACCTTTTAGTGACCCACCAGCAGCAACCTTCTAGTGACCCACCAGCAGCAACCATCCAGTGACCCACCAGCAGCAACCCTCCAGTGACCAACCAGCAGCAATCTTCCAGTGACCCACCAGCAGCAACCTTCTAGTGACCCACCAGCAGCAACCTTCTAGTGACCCACCAGTAGCAACTATCCAGTTAACCACCAGCAGCAACCCTCCAGTGACCCACTAGCAGCAACCTTCCAGTTACCCACCAGCAGCAACCATCCAGTGACCTACCAGCAGCAGCAATCCCGTGACCCACCAGCAGCAACCGTCCAGTGACCCACCAGCAGCAACCATCCAGTGACCAACCAGCAGCAACCATCCAGTGACCCACCAACAGAAACCATCCAGTGACCCACCAGCAGCAACCTTCCAGTGACTCACCAGCAGCAACTATCCAGTGACCCACCAGCAGCAACTATCCAGTGACCCACCAACAGCAACCTTCCAGTGACCCACCAGCAGCAACCATGCAGTGACCCACGAGCAGTAACCTTCCAGTTACCCCACCAGCAGCAACCATCCAGTGACCCACCAGCAGCAGCAATCCCGTGACCCACCAGCAGCAACCATCCAGTGACCCACCAGCAGCAACCATCCAGTGACCCACCAGAAGTTATCCAGTGATCCATCAGCAGCAACCTTCCAGTGACTCACCAGCAGCAACCTTCGAGTGACCCTCCAGCAGCAACCATCCAGTGACCCACCAGCAGCAAACATCTAGTGACTTACCAGCAGCAACCTTCCAGTGACCCACCAGCAGCAACCTTCCAGTGACCCACCAGCAGCAAACATCCAGTGACCCACCAGCACCAGCCATCCAGTGGCCCACCAGCAGCAACCTTCCAGTGACTCACCAGCAGCAACCATCCAGTGACCCACCACCAGCAACCATTAAGTGACCCACCAGCACCAGCCATCCAGTGACCAACCAGCAGTAACCATCCAGTGACCCACCAGCAGCAACCATCCAGTGACCCACCAGCAGCAACCTTCCAGTGACTCACCAGCAGCAACTATCCAGTGACCCACCAGCAGCAACTATCCAGTGACCCACGAGCAGTAACCTTCCAGTTACCCACCAGCAGCAACCATCCAGTGACCCACCAGCACCAGCCATCCAGTGACCAACCAGCAGCAACCATCCAGTGACCCACCAGCAGCAACCATCCAGTGACCCACCAGCAGCAACCTTCCAGTGACCCACCAACAGCAACCTTCCAGTGACCCACCAGCAGCAACCATCCAGTGACCCACGAGCAGTAACCTTCCAGTTACCCACCAGCAGCAACCATCCAGTGACCCCCCTGCAGCAGCAATCCCGTGATCCACCAGTAGCAACCATCCCATGACCCACCAGCAGCAACCATCCAGTGACCCACCAGCAGCAACCATCCAGTGACCCACCAGCAGTTATCCAGTGATCCATCAGCAGCAACCTTCCAGTGACCCACCAGCAGCAACTTTCCAGTGACCCTCCAGCCGCAACCTTCCAGTGACCCACCAGCAGCAACCTTCAAGTTACCCACCAGCAGCAACCATCCAGTTACCCACCAGCAGCAACCATCCAGTGACCCACCTTCAGCAACCTTCCAGTGACCCACCAGCAGCATACATCCAGTGACCAACCAGCAGCAACCTTCCAGTGACCCACCAGCAGCAACCTTCTAGTGACCCACCAGCAGCAACCTTCTTGTGACCCACCAGCAGCAACCATCCAGTGACCCACCAGCAGCAACCCTCCAGTGACCAACCAGCAGCAACCTTCCAGTGACCCACCAGCAGCAACCTTCTAGTGACCCACCAGCAGCAACCTTCTAGTGACCCACCAGCAGCAACCATCCAGTGAACCACCAGCAGCAACCCTCCAGTGACCACTAGCAGCAACCTTCCAGTTACCCACCAGCAGCAACCATCCAGTGACCAACCAGCAGCAACCATCCAGTGACCTACCAGCAGCAGCAATCCCGTGACCCACCAGCAGCAACCGTCCAGTGACCCACCAGCAGCAACCATCCAGTGACCAACCAGCAGCAACCATCCAGTGACCCACCAGCAGCAACCATCCAGTGACCCACCAGCAGCAACCTTCCAGTGACTCACCAGCAGCAACTATCCAGTGACCCACCAGCAGCAACTATCCAGTGACTAACCAACAGCAACCATCCAGTGACCCACCATCAGCAACCATCCAGTGACCCACGAGCAGTAACCTTCCAGTTACCCACCAGCAGCAACCATCCAGTGACCCACCAGCAGCAGCAATCCCGTGACCCACCAGCAGCAACCATCCAGTGACCCACCAGCAGTTATTCAGTGATCCATCAGCAGCAACCTTCCAGTGACTCACCAGCAGCAACCTTCGAGTGACCCTCCAGCAGCAACCATCCAGTGACCCACCAGCAGCAACCATCCAGTGACCCACCAGCAGGAACCTTCCAGTGACCCACCAGCACCAGCCATCCAGTGACCCACCAGCAGCAACCTTCCAGTGACCCACCAGCAGCAACCATCCAGTGACCCACCACCAGCAACCATTAAGTGACCCACCAGCACCAGCCATCCAGTGACCAACCAGCAGCAACCATCCAGTGACCCACCAGCAGGAACCTTCCAGTGACCCACCAGCACCAGCCATCCAGTGACCCACCAGCAGCAACCTTCCAGTGACCCACCAGCAGCAACCATCCAGTGACCCACCACCAGCAACCATTAAGTGACCCACCAGCACCAGCCATCCAGTGACCAACCAGCAGCAACCATCCAGTGACCCACCAGCAGCAACCATCCAGTGACCCACCAGCAGCAACCTTCCAGTGACTCACCAGCAGCAACTATCAAGTGACCCACCAGCAGCAACTATCCAGTGACCCACGAGCAGTAACCTTCCAGTTACCCACCGGCAGCAACCATCCAGTGACCCACCAGCACCAGCCATCCAGTGACCAACCAGCAGCAACCATCCAGTGACCCACCAGCAGCAACCATCCAGTGACCCACCAGCAGCAACCTTCCAGTGACCCACCAACAGCAACCTTCCAGTGACCCACCAGCAGCAACCATCCAGTGACCCACGAGCAGTAACCTTCCAGTTACTTACCAGCAGCAACCATCCAGTGACCCACCAGCAGCAGCAATCCCGTGACCCACCAGCAGCAACCATCCCGTGACCCACCAGCAGCAACCATCCAGTGGCCCACCAGCAGCAACCATCCAGTGACCCACCAGCAGTTATCCAGTGATCCATCAGCAGCAACCTTCCAGTGACCCACCAGCAGCAACCTTCCAGTGACCCTCCAGCCGCAACCTTCCAGTGACCCACCAGCAGCAACCTTCAAGTTACCCACCAGCAGCAACCATCCAGTTACCCACCAGCAGCAACCATCCAGTGACCCACCTGCAGCAACCTTCCAGTGACCCACCAGCAGAATACATCCAGTGACCCACAAGCAGCAACCTTCCAGTGACCCTCCAGCCGCAACCTTACAGTGACCCACCAGCAGCAACCTTCAAATTACCCACCAGCAGCAACCATCCAGTTACCCACCAGCAGCAACCATCCAGTGACCCACCTGCAGCAACCTTCCAGTGACCCACCAGCAGCAACCATTCAGTGACCCACCAGCAGCAACCATCCAGTTACCCACCAGCAGCAGCAATCCCGTGACCCACCAGCAGCAACCTTCCAGTGACCCACCAGCAGCAACCTTCCAGTGACCCACCAGCAGCAACCATCCAGTGACCCACCAGCAGCAACCTTCCAGTGACCCACCAGCAGCAACCATCCAGTGACCCACCAGCATCAACCATCCATTGACCCACCAGCAGCAACCTTCCAGTGACCCACCAGCAGCAACCATCCAGTGACCCACCAGCAGCAACCATCCAGTGACCCACCAGCAGCAACCATCCAGTGACCCACCTGCAGCAACCTTCCAGTGACCAACCAGCAGTAACCTTCCAGTGACCCACCAGCAGCAACCATCCAGTGACCCACCAGCAGCAACCTTCCAGTGACCCACCAGCAGCAACCATCCAGTGACCCACCAGCAGTAACCTTCCAGTTACCCACCGGCAGCAACCATCCAGTGACCCACCAGCACCAGCCATCCAGTGACCAACCAGCAGCAACCATCCAGTGACCCACCAGCAGCAACCATCCAGTGACCCACCAGCAGCAACCTTCCAGTGACCCACCAACAGCAACCTTCCAGTGACCCACCAGCAGCAACCATCCAGTGACCCACGAGCAGTAACCTTCCAGTTACTTACCAGCAGCAACCATCCAGTGACCCACCAGCAGCAGCAATCCCGTGACCCACCAGCAGCAACCATCCCGTGACCCACCAGCAGCAACCATCCAGTGGCCCACCAGCAGCAACCATCCAGTGACCCACCAGCAGTTATCCAGTGATCCATCAGCAGCAACCTTCCAGTGACCCACTAGCAGCAACCTTCCAGTGACCCTCCAGCCGCAACCTTCCAGTGACCCACCAGCAGCAACCTTCAAGTTACCCACCAGCAGCAACCATCCAGTTACCCACCAGCAGCAACCATCCAGTGACCCACCTGCAGCAACCTTCCAGTGACCCACCAGCAGAATACATCCAGTGACCCACAAGCAGCAACCTTCCAGTGACCCTCCAGCCGCAACCTTACAGTGACCCACCAGCAGCAACCTTCAAGTTACCCACCAGCTGCAACCATCCAGTTACCCACCAGCAGCAACCATCCAGTGACCCACCTGCAGCAACCTTCCAGTGACCCACCAGCAGCAACCATTCAGTGACCCACCAGCAACAACCATCCAGTTACCCACCAGCAGCAGCAATCCCGTGACCCACCAGCAGCAACCTTCCAGTGACCCACCAGCAGCAACCTTCCAGTGACCCACCAGCAGCAACCATCCAGTGACCCACCAGCAGCAACCATCCAGTGACCCACCAGCAGCAACCATCCAGTGACCCACCAGCAGCAACCATCCAGTGACCCACCTGCAGCAACCTTCCAGTGACCAACCAGCAGTAACCTTCCAGTGACCCACCAGCAGCAACCATCCTGTGACCCACCTGCAGCAACCTTCCAGTGACCCATCAGCAGCAACCATCCAGTGACCCACCAGCAGCAGCAATCCCGTGACCCACCAGCAGCAACCTTCCAGTGACCCACCAGCAGCAACCTTCCAGTGACCCACCAGCAGCAACTATCCAGTGACCCACCACCAGCAGCAATCCCGTGACTACCAGCAGCAACTATCCAGTGACCCACCACCAGCAGCCATCCAGTGACCCACCAGCAGAAACCTTCCAGTGACCAACCAGCAGCAACCATCCAGTGACCGACCAGCAGCAACAATACAGTGACCCACTAGCAGCAACCTTCCAGTGACCCACCAGCAGCAACCATCCAGTGACCCACCAGCAGCACCCTTCCATTGACCCACCAGCAAGAACCTTCCAGTGACCCACCAGCAGCAACCATCCAGTGACCCACCAGCAGCAACCATCCAGTTACCCACCAGCAGCAACCATCCAGTGACCCACCAGCAGCAACCATCCAGTGACCCACCAGCAGCAACCTTCCAGTGACCAACCATCATCAATTATCCAGTGACCAAGCAGCATCAACCATCCAGTGACCCACCAGCAGCATCCTTCGAGTGACCCACCAGCATCAACCATCCATTGACCCACCAGCAGCAACCTTCAAGTTACCCACCAGCTGCAACCATCCAGTTACCCACCAGCAGCAACCATCCAGTGACCCACCTGCAGCAACCTTCCAGTGACCCACCAGCAGCAACCATTCAGTGACCCACCAGCAACAACCATCCAGTTACCCACCAGCAGCAGCAATCCCGTGACCCACCAGCAGCAACCTTCCAGTGACCCACCAGCAGCAACCTTCCAGTGACCCACCAGCAGCAACCATCCAGTGACCCACCAGCAGCAACCATCCAGTGACCCACCAGCAGCAACCATCCAGTGACCCACCAGCAGCAACCATCCAGTGACCCACCTGCAGCAACCTTCCAGTGACCAACCAGCAGTAACCTTCCAGTGACCCACCAGCAGCAACCATCCTGTGACCCACCTGCAGCAACCTTCCAGTGACCCATCAGCAGCAACCATCCAGTGACCCACCAGCAGCAGCAATCCCGTGACCCACCAGCAGCAACCTTCCAGTGACCCACCAGCAGCAACCTTCCAGTGACCCACCAGCAGCAACTATCCAGTGACCCACCACCAGCAGCAATCCCGTGACTACCAGCAGCAACTATCCAGTGACCCACCACCAGCAGCCATCCAGTGACCCACCAGCAGAAACCTTCCAGTGACCAACCAGCAGCAACCATCCAGTGACCGACCAGCAGCAACAATACAGTGACCCACTAGCAGCAACCTTCCAGTGACCCACCAGCAGCAACCATCCAGTGACCCACCAGCAGCACCCTTCCATTGACCCACCAGCAAGAACCTTCCAGTGACCCACCAGCAGCAACCATCCAGTGACCCACCAGCAGCAACCATCCAGTTACCCACCAGCAGCAACCATCCAGTGACCCACCAGCAGCAACCATCCAGTGACCCACCAGCAGCAACCTTCCAGTGACCAACCATCATCAATTATCCAGTGACCAAGCAGCATCAACCATCCAGTGACCCACCAGCAGCATCCTTCGAGTGACCCACCAGCATCAACCATCCATTGACCCACCAGCAGCAACCTTCCAGTGACCCACCAGCAGCAACCTTCCAGTGACCCACCAGCTGCAACCTTCCAGTAACCCACCAGCAGCAAACTCCCAGTGACCCACCAGCAGCAACCTTCCAGTGACCCACCAGCAGCACCATCCAGTGACCCACCAGCAGCAACCTTCCAGTGACCCACCAGCAGCAACCTTCCAGTGACCCACCAGCAGCAACCATCCAGTGACCCAATAGTAGCAACCATCCAGGGACCCACCAGCAGCAACCATCCAGTGACCCACTAGCAGCAACCTTCCAGTGACCCACCAGCAGCAACCTTCCAGTGACCCATCAGCAGCAAACATCTACTGACCTACCAGCAGCAACCTTCCAGTGACCAACCAGCAGCAACCTTCCAGTGACCCACCAGTAGCAACCATCCAGTTACCCACCAGCAGCAGCAATCCCGTGACCAACCAGCAGCAACCATCCAGTGACCCACCAGCAGGCAACCATCCAGTGACCCACCAGCAGTAACCTTCCAGTTACCCACCAGCAGCAACCTTCCAGTGACCCACCAGCAGCAACCTTCCAGTGACCAACCAGCAGCAACCAACCAGTGACCCACCAGCAGTAACCTTCCAGATACCCCACCAGCAGCAACCATCCAGTGACCCACCAGCAGCAGCAATCCCGGGACCCACCAGCAGCAACCATCTACTGACCCACCAGCAGCAACCATCCAGTGACCAACCAGCAGCAACCTTCCAGTGACCCACCAGCAACAACCATCCAGTGACCCACCAGCAGCAACCTTCCAGTGATCAACCAGCAGCGACCATCCAGTGACCCACCTGCAGTAACCTTCCAGTTACCCACCAGCAGCAACAATCCAGTGACCTACCAGCAGCAGCAATCCCGTGACCCACCAGCAGCAACCTTCCAGTGACCAACAAGCAGCAACCTTCCAGTGAACCACCAGCAGCAACCATCCAGTGACCCACCAGCAGCAACCATCCAGTGACCAACCAGCAGAAACCTTCCAGTGACCAACCAGCAGCAACCATCCAGTGACCGACCAGCAGCAACAATACAGTGACCCACTAGCAGCAACCTTCCAGTGACCCACCAGCAGCAACCATCCAGTGACCCACCAGCAGCAACCTTCCAGTGACCCTCCAGCAGCAACCTTAAGTGACCCACCAGCAGCAGCAATCCCGTGACCCACCAGCAGCAACCTTCCAGTGACCCACCAGCAGCAACCTTCCAGTGACCCACCAGCAGCAACCTTCCAGTGACCCACCAGCAGCAACCATCCAGTGACCCACCAGCAGCAACCATCCAGTGACCCACCAGCAGCAACCATCCAGTGACCCACCTGCAGCAACCTTCCAGTGACCTACCAGCAGCAACCATCCAGTGACCCACCAGCAGCAACCTTCCAGTGACCCACCAGTAGCAACCTTCCAGTTACCCACCAGCAGCAACCATCCAGTGACCCACCAGCAGCAGCAATCCCTTGACCCACCAGCAGCAACCATCCAGTGACCCAACAGCAGCAACCATCCAGTGACCCACCAGCAGCAACCTTCCAGTGACCCACCAGCAGCAACTTTCCAGTGACCCACCAGCAGCAACCATCCAGTAACCCACCAGCAGCAACCATCCAGTGACCCACCAGCAGCAACCATCCAGTGACCCACCTGCAGCAACCTTCCAGTGACCCACCAGCAGCAACAATCCAGTGACCCACCAGCAGCAACCTTCCAGTGACCCACCAGTAGCAACCTTCCAGTTACCCACCAGCAGCAACCATCCAGTGACCCACCAGCAGCAGCAATCCCTTGACCCACCAGCAGCAACCATCCATTGACCCAACAGCAGCAACCATCCAGTGACCCACCAGCAGCAACTTTCCAGTAACCCACCTGCAGCAACCTTCCAGTGACCCACCAGCAGCAACCATCCAGTGACCCACCAGCAGTAACCTTCCAGTGACCTACCAGCAGCAACCTTCCAGTGACCCACCATCAGCAACTATCCAGTGACCCACTAGCAGCGACCTTCCACTGACCCACCAGCAGCAACCTTCCAGTGACCCACCAGCAGCAACCATCCAATTACCCACCAGCAGGAACCATCAAGTGACCCACCAGCAGCAACCTTCCAGTGACCCACCAGCAGCAACCATCCAGTGACCCACCAGCAGCAACCTTCCAGTGACCCACCAGCAGCAACCTTCCAGTGACCCACCAGCAGCAACCTTCCAGTGACCCACCAGCAGCAACCTTCCAGTGACCCACCAGCAGCAACCTTCCAGTGACCCACCAGCAGCAACCTTCTAGTGACCCACCAGCAGCAACCTTCTAGTGACCCACCAGCAGCAACCATCCAGTGACCCACAAGAAGCAACCATCCAGTGACCCACCAGCAGCATCCTTCGAGTGACCCACCATCAGCAACCATCCAGTGACCCACTAGCAGCGACCTTCCACTGACCCACCAGCAGCAACCTTCCAGTGACCCACCAGCAGCAACCATCCAGTGACCAACCAGCAGCAACCTTCTAGTGACCCACCAGCAGCAACCATTCAGTGACCCACCAGCAGCAACCATCTAGTGACCCACCAGCAGCAACCATCCAGTGACCAACCAGCAGCAACCTTCCAGTGACCCACCAGCAGCAACCTTCTAGTGACACACCAGCAGCAACCATCCAGTGACCAACCAGCAGCAACCTTCTAGTGACCCACCAGCAGCAACCATCCAGTGACCCTCCAGCAGCAACCATCTAGTGACCCACCAGCAGCAACCATCCAGTGAACAACCAGCAGCAACCTTCCAGTGACCCACCAGCAGCAACCATCCAGTGACCCACCAGCAGCAACCATCCAGTGACCAACCAGCAGCAACCTTCCAGTGACCCACCAGCAGCAACCTTTTAGTGACCCACCAGCAGCAACCTTCTAGTGACCCACCAGCAGCAACCATCCAGTGACCCACCAGCAGCAACCCTCCAGTGACCAACCAGCAGCAATCTTCCAGTGACCCACCAGCAGCAACCTTCTAGTGACCCACCAGCAGCAACCTTCTAGTGACCCACCAGCAGCAACCATCCAGTTAACCACCAGCAGCAACTTTCCAGTGACCCACTAGCAGCAACCTTCCAGTTACCCACCAGCAGCAACCATCCAGTGACCTACCAGCAGCAGCAATCCCGTGACCCACCAGCAGCAACCGTCCAGTGACCCACCAGCAGCAACCATCCAGTGACCAACCAGCAGCAACCATCCAGTGACCCACCAACAGAAACCATCCAGTGACCCACCAGCAGCAACCTTCCAGTGACTCACCAGCAGCAACTATCCAGTGACCCACCAGCAGCAACTATCCAGTGACCCACCAACAGCAACCTTCCAGTGACCCACCAGCAGCAACCATCCAGTGACCCACGAGCAGTAACCTTCCAGTTACCCCACCAGCAGCAACCATCCAGTGACCCACCAGCAGCAGCAATCCCGTGACCCACCAGCAGCAACCATCCAGTGACCCACCAGCAGCAACCATCCAGTGACCCACCAGAAGTTATCCAGTGATCCATCAGCAGCAACCTTCCAGTGACTCACCAGCAGCAACCTTCGAGTGACCCTCCAGCAGCAACCATCCAGTGACCCACCAGCAGCAAACATCTAGTGACTTACCAGCAGCAACCTTCCAGTGACCCACCAGCAGCAACCTTCCAGTGACCCACCAGCAGCAAACATCCAGTGACCCACCAGCACCAGCCATCCAGTGGCCCACCAGCAGCAACCTTCCAGTGACTCACCAGCAGCAACCATCCAGTGACCCACCACCAGCAACCATTAAGTGACCCACCAGCACCAGCCATCCAGTGACCAACCAGCAGTAACCATCCAGTGACCCACCAGCAGCAACCATCCAGTGACCCACCAGCAGCAACCTTCCAGTGACTCACCAGCAGCAACTATCCAGTGACCCACCAGCAGCAACTATCCAGTGACCCACGAGCAGTAACCTTCCAGTTACCCACCAGCAGCAACCATCCAGTGACCCACCAGCACCAGCCATCCAGTGACCAACCAGCAGCAACCATCCAGTGACCCACCAGCAGCAACCATCCAGTGACCCACCAGCAGCAACCTTCCAGTGACCCACCAACAGCAACCTTCCAGTGACCCACCAGCAGCAACCATCCAGTGACCCACGAGCAGTAACCTTCCAGTTACCCACCAGCAGCAACCATCCAGTGACCCCCCAGCAGCAGCAATCCCGTGATCCACCAGTAGCAACCATCCCATGACCCACCAGCAGCAACCATCCAGTGACCCACCAGCAGCAACCATCCAGTGACCCACCAGCAGTTATCCAGTGATCCATCAGCAGCAACCTTCCAGTGACCCACCAGCAGCAACCTTCCAGTGACCCTCCAGCCGCAACCTTCCAGTGACCCACCAGCAGCAACCTTCAAGTTACCCACCAGCAGCTACCATCCAGTTACCCACCAGCAGCAACCATCCAGTGACCCACCTGCAGCAACCTTCCAGTGACCCACCAGCAGCATACATCCAGTGACCAACCAGCAGCAACCTTCCAGTGACCCACCAGCAGCAACCTTCTAGTGACCCACCAGCAGCAACCTTCTTGTGACCCACCAGCAGCAACCATCCAGTGACCCACCAGCAGCAACCCTCCAGTGACCAACCAGCAGCAACCTTCCAGTGACCCACCAGCAGCAACCTTCTAGTGACCCACCAGCAGCAACCTTCTAGTGACCCACCAGCAGCAACCATCCAGTGAACCACCAGCAGCAACCCTCCAGTGACCACTAGCAGCAACCTTCCAGTTACCCACCAGCAGCAACCATCCAGTGACCAACCAGCAGCAACCATCCAGTGACCTACCAGCAGCAGCAATCCCGTGACCCACCAGCAGCAACCGTCCAGTGACCCACCAGCAGCAACCATCCAGTGACCAACCAGCAGCAACCATCCAGTGACCCACCAGCAGCAACCATCCAGTGACCCACCAGCAGCAACCTTCCAGTGACTCACCAGCAGCAACTATCCAGTGACCCACCAGCAGCAACTATCCAGTGACTAACCAACAGCAACCATCCAGTGACCCACCATCAGCAACCATCCAGTGACCCACGAGCAGTAACCTTCCAGTTACCCACCAGCAGCAACCATCCAGTGACCCACCAGCAGCAGCAATCCCGTGACCCACCAGCAGCAACCATCCAGTGACCCACCAGCAGTTATCCAGTGATCCATCAGCAGCAACCTTCCAGTGACTCACCAGCAGCAACCTTCGAGTGACCCTCCAGCAGCAACCATCCAGTGACCCACCAGCAGCAACCATCCAGTGACCCACCAGCAGGAACCTTCCAGTGACCCACCAGCACCAGCCATCCAGTGACCCACCAGCAGCAACCTTCCAGTGACCCACCAGCAGCAACCATCCAGTGACCCACCACCAGCAACCATTAAGTGACCCACCAGCACCAGCCATCCAGTGACCCACCAGCAGCAACCATCCAGTGACCCACCAGCAGCAACCATCCAGTGACCCACCAGCAGCAACCTTCCAGTGACTCACCAGCAGCAACTATCAAGTGACCCACCAGCAGCAACTATCCAGTGACCCACGAGCAGTAACCTTCCAGTTACCCACCGGCAGCAACCATCCAGTGACCCACCAGCACCAGCCATCCAGTGACCAACCAGCAGCAACCATCCAGTGACCCACCAGCAGCAACCATCCAGTGACCCACCAGCAGCAACCTTCCAGTGACCCACCAACAGCAACCTTCCAGTGACCCACCAGCAGCAACCATCCAGTGACCCACGAGCAGTAACCTTCCAGTTACTTACCAGCAGCAACCATCCAGTGACCCACCAGCAGCAGCAATCCCGTGACCCACCAGCAGCAACCATCCCGTGACCCACCAGCAGCAACCATCCAGTGGCCCACCAGCAGCAACCATCCAGTGACCCACCAGCAGTTATCCAGTGATCCATCAGCAGCAACCTTCCAGTGACCCACCAGCAGCAACCTTCCAGTGACCCTCCAGCCGCAACCTTCCAGTGACCCACCAGCAGCAACCTTCAAGTTACCCACCAGCAGCAACCATCCAGTTACCCACCAGCAGCAACCATCCAGTGACCCACCTGCAGCAACCTTCCAGTGACCCACCAGCAGAATACATCCAGTGACCCACAAGCAGCAACCTTCCAGTGACCCTCCAGCCGCAACCTTACAGTGACCCACCAGCAGCAACCTTCAAATTACCCACCAGCAGCAACCATCCAGTTACCCACCAGCAGCAACCATCCAGTGACCCACCTGCAGCAACCTTCCAGTGACCCACCAGCAGCAACCATTCAGTGACCCACCAGCAGCAACCATCCAGTTACCCACCAGCAGCAGCAATCCCGTGACCCACCAGCAGCAACCTTCCAGTGACCCACCAGCAGCAACCTTCCAGAGACCCACCAGCAGCAACCATCCAGTGACCCACCAGCAGCAACCTTCCAGTGACCCACCAGCAGCAACCATCCAGTGACCCACCAGCATCAACCATCCATTGACCCACCAGCAGCAACCTTCCAGTGACCCACCAGCAGCAACCATCCAGTGACCCACCAGCAGCAACCATCCAGTGACCCACCAGCAGCAACCATCCAGTGACCCACCTGCAGCAACCTTCCAGTGACCAACCAGCAGTAACCTTCCAGTGACCCACCAGCAGCAACCATCCAGTGACCCACCAGCAGCAACCTTCCAGTGACCCACCAGCAGCAACCATCCAGTGACCCACCAGCAGTAACCTTCCAGTTACCCACCGGCAGCAACCATCCAGTGACCCACCAGCACCAGCCATCCAGTGACCAACCAGCAGCAACCATCCAGTGACCCACCAGCAGCAACCATCCAGTGACCCACCAGCAGCAACCTTCCAGTGACCCACCAACAGCAACCTTCCAGTGACCCACCAGCAGCAACCATCCAGTGACCCACGAGCAGTAACCTTCCAGTTACTTACCAGCAGCAACCATCCAGTGACCCACCAGCAGCAGCAATCCCGTGACCCACCAGCAGCAACCATCCCGTGACCCACCAGCAGCAACCATCCAGTGGCCCACCAGCAGCAACCATCCAGTGACCCACCAGCAGTTATCCAGTGATCCATCAGCAGCAACCTTCCAGTGACCCACCAGCAGCAACCTTCCAGTGACCCTCCAGCCGCAACCTTCCAGTGACCCACCAGCAGCAACCTTCAAGTTACCCACCAGCAGCAACCATCCAGTTACCCACCAGCAGCAACCATCCAGTGACCCACCTGCAGCAACCTTCCAGTGACCCACCAGCAGAATACATCCAGTGACCCACAAGCAGCAACCTTCCAGTGACCCTCCAGCCGCAACCTTACAGTGACCCACCAGCAGCAACCTTCAAGTTACCCACCAGCTGCAACCATCCAGTTACCCACCAGCAGCAACCATCCAGTGACCCACCTGCAGCAACCTTCCAGTGACCCACCAGCAGCAACCATTCAGTGACCCACCAGCAGCAACCATCCAGTTACCCACCAGCAGCAGCAATCCCGTGACCCACCAGCAGCAACCTTCCAGTGACCCACCAGCAGCAACCTTCCAGTGACCCACCAGCAGCAACCATCCAGTGACCCACCAGCAGCAACCTTCCAGTGACCCACCAGCAGCAACCATCCAGTGACCCACCAGCAGCAACCATCCATTGACCCACCAGCAGCAACCTTCCAGTGACCCACCAGCAGCAACCATCCAGTGACCCACCAGCAGCAACCATCCAGTGACCCACCAGCAGCAACCATCCAGTGACCCACCTGCAGCAACCTTCCAGTGACCAACCAGCAGTAACCTTCCAGTGACCCACCAGCAGCAACCATCCTGTGACCCACCTGCAGCAACCTTCCAGTGACCCATCAGCAGCAACCATCCAGTGACCCACCAGCAGCAGCAATCCCGTGACCCACCAGCAGCAACCTTCCAGTGACCCACCAGCAGCAACCTTCCAGTGACCCACCAGCAGCAACTATCCAGTGACCCACCACCAGCAGCAATCCCGTGACTACCAGCAGCAACCTTCCAGTGACCCACCAGCAGCAACCTTCCAGTGACCCACCAGCAGCAACCATCCAGTGACCCACCAGCAGCAGCAATCACGTGACCCACCAGCAGCAACCTTCCAGTGACCCACCAGCAGCAACCTTCCAGTGACCCACCAGCAGCAACTATCCAGTGACCCACTAGAAGCAACCTTCCAGTGACCCACCAGTAGCAACCATCCAGTGACCTACCAGCAGCAACCATCCAGTGACCCAGTAGCAGCAACCTTCCTGTGACCCACCAGTAGCAACTTTCCAGTGACCCACCAGCAGCAGCAATCCCGTGACCCACCAGCAGCAACCATCCAGTGACCCACCAGCAGCAACCATCCAGTGACCCACCAGCAGCAACCTTCTAGTGACCCACCAGCAGCAACCATCCAGTGACCCACCAGCAGCAACCATCCAGTGACCCACCATCAGCAACCTTCCAGTGACCCACCAGCAGCAACCTTCCAGTGACCCACCAGCAGCAACCTTCCAGTGACCCACCAGCAGCAACCTTCCAGTGACCCACCAGCAGCAGCCATACAGTGACCCACCAGCAGCAACCTTCCAGTGACCCTTCAGCAGCAGCCATCCAGTGACTCATCAGCAGTAACCTTCCAGTGACCCACCAGCAGCAACCATCCAGTGACCCTCCAGCAGCAAAATTCCAATGACCCACTAGCAGCAACCTTCCAGTGACCCTCCAGCAGCAACCTTACAGTGACAGACAAGCATCAACCTTCCAGTGACCCACCAACAGCAACTATCCAGTGACCCACCAGCAGCAACCTTCCAGTGACCCACCAGCAGCAGCAATCCAGTGACCCACCAGCAGCAACCATCCAGTGACCCACCAGCAACAACCTTCCAGTGACCCACCAGCAGCAGCAATCCAGTGACCCACCAGCAGCAACCATCCAGTGACCCACTAGAAGCAACCTTCCAGTGACCCACCAGCAGCATCCTTCCAGTGAGCCATCAGCAGCAACCATCCAGTGACCCACCAGCAGCAACCTTCCAGTGACCCACCAGCAGTAACCATCCTGTGACCCACCAGCAGTAACCATCCAGTGACCCACCTGCAGGAACCTTCCAGTGACTCAACAGCAGCAACCTTCCAGTGACCCACCAGCAGCAACCTTCCAGTGACCCACCAGCAGCAACCATCCAGTGACCCACCTGCAGGAACCATCCAGTGACCCACCAGCAGCAACTTTCCAGTGACCCACCAGCAGTAACCATCCAGTGACCCACCTGCAGGAACTTTCCAGTGACGCACCAGCAGAAACCATCCAGTGACCCACCAGCAGCATGCTTCCAGTGACCCACCTGCAGGAACCTTCCAGTGACCCACCAACAGCAACCTTCCAATGACCCACCTCCAGGAACCTTCCAGTGACCAACCAGCAGCAACGTTCCCGTGACCCACTATCAGAAACCATCCAGTGACCCACCAGCAGCAACCATCCAGTGACCAACCAGCAGCAACGTTCCCGTGACCCACTAGCAGAAACCATCCAGTGACCCACCAGGAGCAACCTTCCAGTGACCCACCAGCAGCAACCTTCCAGTGACCCACCAGCAGCAATCTTCCAGTGACCCACCAGCAGCAACCATCCAGTGAGCCACCAGCAGCAACCATCTAGTGACCCACCAGCAGCAACCTTCCAGTGACCCACTAGCAGCAACCTTCCAGTGACCCACCAGCAGCACCCATCCAGTGACCCACCATCAGCAACCATCCAGTGACCCACCAGCAACAACATTCCAGTGACCCATGAGCAGCAACCTTCCAGTGACCCACCAACAGCAACCTTCCAATGACCCACCAGCAGCAACCATCCAGTGACCCACCAGCAGCACCCATCCAGTGACCCACCATCAGCAACCATCCAGTGACCCACCAGCAGCAACCATCCAGTGACCCACCAGCAGCAGCCTTCCAGTGACCCACCAGCATCAACCATCCAGAGATCCCCCAGCAGCAACCATCCAGAGACCCCCCAGCAGCAACTATCCAGTGATCCCCCAGCAGCAACCATCCAGAGACCCCCCAGCAGCGACCAACCAGTGACCGACCTGCAGCAACCATCCCGTGACCCACCAGCAGCGACCAACCAGTGACCGACCAGCAGCAACCATCCCGTGACCCACCAGCAGCGACCAACCAGTGACCGACCATCAGCAACCATCCAGTGACCCTCCAGCAGCAACCATCCAGTGACCCACCAGCAGCAACCATCCAGTAACCCACCTGCAGCATCCATCCAGTGACCCACCATCAGCAACCTTCCAGTAACCCACCAGCAGCAACCTTCAAGTTATCCACCAGCAGCGACCATCCAGTGACCCACCAGCAGCAACCATCCAGTGACCCACCAGCAGCAACCTTCCAGTGACCCACCAGCAGCAACCTTCCAGTGACCCACCAACAGCAACCTTCTAATGATCCACCAGCAGCGACCATCCAGTGACCCACCAACAGCAACCTTCCAGTGACCCACCAGCAGCAACCTTCCAGTGACCCACCAGCAGCAACTATCCAGTGACCCACCAGCAGCAACCTTCCAGTAACCCACCAGCAGCAACCTTCCAGTAACCCACCAGCAGCAACCTTCAAGTGATCCACCAGCAGCGACCATCCAGTGACCCACCAGCAGCAACCATTCAGTGACCCACCAGCAGCAACCTTCCAGTAACCCACCAGCAGCAACCATCCAGTGACCCACCAGCAGCAACCATCCAAGTGATCCACCAGCAACAACTATCCAGTGACCCACCAGCAGCAACCTTCCAGTGATCCACCAGCAGCAACCTTCCAGTCTCCATGGAAGGGGGGGGGGGGGGGGTGCACGCACTGCTCAGAGGCGGGCTTTCTCCTTGTCTGATGTTGTGGCGCTGACCATGGCATCAGCATTTTTTCCCTCCAGCAGGTGGTCCCAGCTGGACTGTTTATGTTTTATGGTTGGCTCTATGATGGGTGCTGGGGCTGCAAGAGCATCCCACTGATTTGAACGTTCATTGAAAGCAGGAACGTGTATTCCTGCTGAATCACTCAGGGATTCATGTAGAATATCTTTTACGAGGTCGTGCGATGCATGGAAGGAGGAAAGGAAGGCTGGAAGAGCAATCTGGGAGGCTGTGCGGACACCAAGGCCGCCGAGTCTTACAAGGAGGGTTGCTTGCTCCTACTGCGAGTCGTCCAATGGCAGGTGCAGGACTTTCACCAGCAAGACCTCAGAAGGGTGTCATACACGTTTCATTTAGGGCTGTTGTAGGATGGAAAGCTGCTCAGAAAGAAAGTAAGTCAACTTAATGAGAGACAGGCATCTTGTGAGGAGGAAGAGAGCATCATGGGCATCAGTCTTGTCAATCCTGTCCTGCATTCTCTTTAGATCAGTAATTTTTGCAGCCAGGACCTCCTCGATTGCTTGTGGGCCAATTGGGGAACCCAGGAGGGTGCAGTCACGTGGCTCGACAACAAGAATGGTCTGGAAGAAATTTTTTTATTTTGCCAGTGATGTCTGGGTTGCGGGAGACTATTTCGCATTTGGATGCATTGAGAATGAGGCCCAAGGCTGCTCCTTGCTCCTGGATTTTCCTTACATCCTCCAGAATGGTATCCGGGGTGGTATATATATGTCGTACCTAGTAGCCAGAACGCACTTCTCAGCCTACTGTGCAAGGCCCGATTTGCCTAATAAGCCAAGTTTTCATGAATTAATTGTTTTTCGACTACCTAACCTAACCTAACTTTTTCGGCTACCTAACCTAACCTAACGTATAGAGATAGATAAGGTTAGGTTAGATAGGGTTGGTTAGGTTCGGTCATATATCTACGTTAATTTTAACTCCAATAAAAAAAATTGACCTCATACATAAAGAAATGGGTAGCTTTATCATTTCATAAGAAAAAAATAGAGAAAATATATTAATTCAGGAAAACTTGGCTTATTAGGCAAATCGTGCATTGCATAGTAGGCCGAGTACGACGTTCTGGCTACTAGGTACAACATATATATATATATATATATATATATATATATATATATATATATATATATATATATATATATATATATATATATATATATATATATATATATATATATATATATATATATATATTGTGATGATAATCTCTTTCAAGAGAGATTGAGCCTGCTCTTCCCTACTTAAAGTTACGTCAAGTATACAAGTACAAGATGCTACATTCAAGATACGTCACCAGTAGCACAAAACGTTTTGACCAGGAGGCAAAACGTACCCTAACACCCCCCTACTCCACACAGGCTCGTCGTCAACCAGCAAACTACCCATCCCAGCCTGCCTGCTCCTGATTGGTGACTCGCCAACCGGGCACCTGCACCCTGCACCTCAGCGCTACCTGAGTCGACGTCTGAGCGGAACCAGTTATCAACTTCAGAATATTCTTTTGTGCTCTTAGAGTTGACATCTCTCTCTGGCATACTAAGCTCTCTGGCTTTCGTATACTAAGGGAGGTCTCAGCTAAACCCAATATTCTCAGCACCATTTCACCATTATAATATTTAATCTATTGTGTTTTTGCATTTATCTTTGTTAATTAATTGCACCAATCTAAAACCCGAGATTTGTCTTTATTTTCATTTATGTTTAAAGTAAATATATTAAAGTTTCATTGTTCATACTTTGTGTTTTACGTGTTCCTCCCTCTCACTTACCACAAACAACAGGCAAGCAGTCTATATTTTTTTGTAAGTGTGACCAGGCATTGACACCTGCCATTGGAGGTCTGCCGAACATCTATACTCCAACACATTCCCGTCACAATATATATATATATATATATATATATATATATATATATATATATATATATATATATATATATATATATATATATCTTTCCTCGAATATATATATTCGAGGAAAGAATAATGAAAGAAATTATCCGTAAAGGAGTAAAAAGCATTACTCCTAACCAAAACATAAACCTGATAATATTCTACAAAACCAAGAAGACTTCCGAACTCCTTATCAAAAACAGTCCGAAGCCGACGGAGAACCCTCTACAGCAGTCAAGCGTTGTATACATGTACACTTGCCCCCACGAAGGATGTAACCTTCAATGTAAGTACATAGGTATGACGTCGACCAAGCTGACGAGGCGTTTGACATGCCATCTTCAATCCGGTGCCCCTAGGAATCACATGAGACAAGCCCATGACATCACCCTAACAAGAGAAATGTTGAACAAGAATACCTGCATAATAGACAAAACTCAAGATGCAAGAAGATTACAAATTCTTGAGGCAATTCACATAAGAATAGAGCGACCTACCATGAACACCCAAATCACGGAACTATTTACTCTACCCACCATGAGAGTAAGGACAAGACAAGAACATATCGATGCCAACACAGAAGACAATGTCCAACATAATAGGCCAATTACACTGCATTGATCTTTGTGTTTAGATAGGAGCTGCCTCGTATGGGCCAATAAGCCTTCTGCAGCCTCTATGTTTCACCTCACATTTATCCCTTATGTATCCCCCCCATGTTTTCACCTTTATTGTATTATCACCTGACCCAGTGCGGGTATAAAATCAACTAGTATTGTAAGATCTGTTCACTTGAGAATGAACCATGGAGGTTCGAAACGTTGTGCAAATTATATAAATAAGTGTAATACACTCTATAGTAAATCACTTCTTTTCTTCACCTTAAAAGTACGAAAATGAGTTTTGGAGAACTCCTATTTCAATTAAGCCCTGATGCTAAGAAAATAGTTAGAGGGATAGAAGCCCTAAACCAGAAAATAATAAATACAGAATATGCGGTCATATTCAATGAAACATGTTTGAAAGAAAACCTGCTGCCAGTATACACCAATATATATATATATATATATATATATATATATATATATATATATATATATATATATATATATATATATATATATATATATATATATATATAAATATATATATATATATATATATATATATATATATAAATATATATATATATATATATATATATATATATATATATATATATATATATATATATATATATATATATATATATATATATATATATGTCGTACCTAGTAGCCAGAACGCACTTCTCACCCTACTATGCAGGCCCAATTTGCCTAATAAGCAAAGTTTTCCTGAATAAATATATTTTCTCTTTTTTTTTCTTATGAAATGATAAAGCTACCCATCTTATTATGTATGAGGTCAATTTTTTTTATTAGAGTTAAAATTAACGTAGATATATGACCGAACCTAACCAACCCTACCTAACCTAACCTAACCTATCTTTATAAATTAGGTTAGGTTAGGTAGCCGAAAAAGTTAGGTTAGGTTAGGTTAGGTAGGTTAGGTAGTCGAAAAACAATTAATTTATGAAAACTTGGCTAATTAGGCAAATTGGGCATTGCATAGTAGGCTGAGAAATGCGTTCTGGCTACTAGGTACGACATATATATATATATATTGTGACGATAATCTCCTTCAAGAGATTGAGCCTGCTCTTCCCTCCAAAAATACGTCGATACATCTATATAAAACTACTATGGAAGAAATGTCCAAGAATGACAACAACACCAGCAAGGTTTGCCAGAGCGCAAAATGTATGCAGCCAGGAACACCTGCTTCACCTCAAACCGCCAAACTACCTGTCTTGTTGCCGGCTCCTCGCTGACTGGCCACCGGTCTGGCTGCAACTACACTCCACCCACCATACTACTTGATGTCTGGGGCCGCCACGACCTCAGTCTTCAGAATATTCAGTGCTTTCATACGGTTAACACTTCTTCCTGGTAGACTAAGCTTTGGCTTACGTGTACTAAGAGAGGTGATAGCTTAAAGCCAATATTCCTGCACCTCTCATTTTATTGTATATTGCACAGCTTGTTATTGCTCACTTGTCTTAACGTAACTTTTCATTTTGTCATTTAATTATTCTTATTATTTTGATTGATTGATTTTATTACACGAATTTGTATGTCCATTTTATTCATGTTTTGTTTATTTAACGTAATTAAAATTTCATTGTTAAAATTTACTTGTGTTTTGTGTGTCTTCTCCTTACCTTACCACAGACGAAGTTCCAGATTTTCTATTTTTTTTTATTCTATGTGACGAGGCCATACCCCTAGCTTTGAACAGCCGAACACCAACGCGTTACCGTCACATATTATATGGGGGCCTGTCCTAGGAGCTTCACTCAGGTACTGGTGCCAAGTGGTAATTAATGGTAAGCATATTTAACTTTGTTAACGTAGCTTTTACTATTTTTCATATTCAATTTCATTTTTTATATTGTGCGGTGTATTGTGCATTACGAGAGTAACATATGGTGAAGGTGAGACAACTTTGGATTACGTGGTGACTGTAGGCCGCAGTCATACTCTTAATTGGTCATCTCTCCCTCCGTGTTATTACTCGTGTTTACCATCTTTGTCCCTTGGATATTTCTCATTTTGACAGATCATCATATTGGTACCCTGGTACTGTGGTCTGCCCCGGGTCAAGAGTACCCAATCTTCTGCAATCTGACTGTAGGAGGACAAAGAGGGCCATAGTTCCTCTAGCTCGAACTTTAGTTGCTGAATTGGGACCTCAGCAGCAGTTCTCGTCACCAGTTGACACCTCGCACCCCTACACGTCAGTCAGAGATGATGATACATACAACGGTAGGGAATTAGCTTACTTTTCAGAGCACAAAAGTTCGCTAATTCTGTAAGTATCATATTAAATTCAGTAGGAAAAACTTGCTTTATGTCCTATAGAGACTCGGCAAGGTATGCCTACATCCTTGGACTACCAATTTTACTTTTGAGGCAATTAACTGTTTCATTTGTTTTCGAAACTCTGTTTCATTTGTTAGTAGGATTTTCTTGCCCTTATCCTCTTACATGAGTACCGGGTACAAGATTTCCTGCGCCCTTGATTTAAATTAATCATTTAACATCTTATTCTTAACTTTAATTGTTAAAGATCCCACAGGATAGGTATCAGTTGCCACGTTGTCCTGTTTCTGACATTCACTATAACTGAATATTCGTGTATATTTATTTGCTAATTTCACCATGTTTCGTCTCCAAGCTTTCCGTGCAAATCCAGCAGGTGAAATAGGGACTTTAAGTCGTGCCAAGAGGACTGAATTACAAACTCTTGCACATGAGTATCAACTAGAAGTTCCCTACCAAGCCAACAAAAATGACCTACACAACCTGTTGCTGGATTACTATTTAGAGCAAGGTAAGATCGACTCTGAAATTCATGATACTTACTATATTGCAGATAAAACTGATTTGGCAACGCTGAAACTCAAACTAGAGCTGGCCAAGATTGAACGCGAGCAGCAAAGGGAAGCCCTCGAACAACAAGAACGAGCAGCTGCCATACGAAGGGAAGAACACGAACGTGAAGCTGCTTTGAGGAGAGAAGAACACGAACGTGGAATCGCCCTCCAGGAACGTGAGGTTGCACTACTCCAGGAGCGGGAACGAGTACAGCTTGAAACCAAACGACGCGAGTTGGAGATGCAACGCGAACATGACAAGCAACAAGCGACTCTGGCTCTAGAGTGTCGTCAACGCGAAATCGCCTTGGAAACTTCACACTTCGCTCAACGCCAGCAAGCTACTGCCAATCTTCCCGTCAGTTTTAATATATCACATGCAAGTAAGTTAATGCCATCCTTTGTAGAAGCAGAAGTTGATGTGTTCTTCACCACCTTTGAAACCCTTGCTAATCAACTCAGTTGGCCTGTCGACCAATGGGCCACACTTCTCAGAGTCCATCTTACAGGTAGAGCTGCAGTCACACTCAGTACTCTGGCGTCTGAGAATGACTACCAGACTCTGAAACAAGCAGTGTTGGACGCCTACCTCCTCTCTACTGAAAGTTATAGAAGGAAATTCCGTGACCACCTGAAGGCAAGTACCACTACCTTCCTCGAGTTTGCTAACACAAAACGGAGATATTTCATGAAATGGCTGGAAGCAGCACATGTCTCTACTTTTACAGAACTCGTCAACCTGATGCTTGTTGAAGAATTCTTGAGACGTGTGCCGCCTCCTGTCCGTCTCTACTTAGCAGATAAAGAAGAAACCGACTACCTGAAGTGTGCTAAGTCGGCTGACACTTACAGCCTCATCCACCGGCTGACACCTGAACCATCCTCCAGTAAGAAGTCGTGGTACAGTTACGAGAAAGTGAGCACCGATCAAGCTGGCTCGCAATTGTACTGCAAGTATTGTAGACTCTATGGACATACCATAGACAAGTGTGGTAAGTCTCAATACAAGGGAACCACTGACCCACAGAAACCCAAACCAACTCAAATTCCTCCTCTGTTCTAATCCCATTCTCGCCTCACCAGATATCACCAAGCCTTTCGTCCTTCATGTCGACGCCATTGGTACCGGCGTTGGTGGTGTCCTGATGCAACAACGAGGCGAGGAGGTTCTACCTGTCAGCTACTACAGCTACAAACTGAAACCACACCAGAGGAACTACAGCACTACTGAAAAGGAGCTACTATCCATCGTCCTGAACCTCCAACACTTCGCTCCGTACCTACAAGGCGCCAGGTCTACAACCATCTTCTCAGACCACAACCCTCTCCGCTTCCTACATCAAGCCCAATTCACCAACCAGCGTCTTCTACGATGGGCTTTGTATTTACAAGATTTCAACCTGGAGATCCGCTATATCAAGGGTTCTGACAACACCATAGCCGATGCCCTCTCCAGAGTTTATGAAGTAGAAGCGACTCCATCTATTACTCCACCACATAACGACGTACTTCTTCCAGAACCGCAGGCTTCGGGGGAGAGTTGTGACGATAATCTCCTTCAAGAGATTGAGCCTGCTCTTCCCTCCAAAAATACGTCGATACATCTATATAAATCTACTATGGAAGAAATGTCCAACAATGACAACAACACCAGCAAGGTTTGCCAGAGAGCAAAACGTATGCAGCCAGGAACACCTGCTTCACCTCAAACCGCCAAACTACCTGTCTTGTTGCCGGCTCCTCGCTGACTGGCCACCGGTCTGGCTGCAACTACACTCCACCCACCATACTACTTGATGTCTGGGGCCGCCACGACCTCAGTCTTCAGAATATTCAGTGCTTTCATACGGTTAACACTTCTTCCTGGTAGACTAAGCTTTGGCTTACGTGTACTAAGAGAGGTGATAGCTTAAAGCCAATATTCCTGCACCTCTCATTTTATTGTATATTGCACAGCTTGTTATTGCTCACTTGTCTTAACGTAACTTTTCATTTTGTCATTTAATTAATCTTATTATTTTGATTGATTGATTTTATTACACGAATTTGTATGTCCATTTTATTCATGTTTTGTTTATTTAACGTAATTAAAATTTCATTGTTAAAATTTACTTGTGTTTTGTGTGTCTTCTCCTTACCTTACCACAGACGAAGTTCCAGATTTTCTATTTTTTTTTATTCTATGTGACGAGGCCATACCCCTAGCTTTGAACAGCCGAACACCAACGCGTTACCGTCACATATTATATGGGGGCCTGTCCTAGGAGCTTCACTCAGGTACTGGTGCCAAGTGGTAATTAATGGTAAGCATATTTAACTTTGTTAACGTAGCTTTTACTATTTTTCATATTCAATTTCATTTTTTATATTGTGCGGTGTATTGTGCATTACGAGAGTAACATATGGTGAAGGTGAGACAACTTTGGATTACGTGGTGACTGTAGGCCGCAGTCATACTCTTAATTGGTCATCTCTCCCTCCGTGTTATTACTCGTGTTTACCATCTTTGTCCCTTGGATATTTCTCATTTTGACAGATCATCATATTGGTACCCTGGTACTGTGGTCTGCCCCGGGTCAAGAGTACCCAATCTTCTGCAATCTGACTGTAGGAGGACAAAGAGGGCCATAGTTCCTCTAGCTCGAACTTTAGTTGCTGAATTGGGACCTCAGCAGCAGTTCTCGTCACCAGTTGACACCTCGCACCCCTACACGTCAGTCAGAGATGATGATACATACAACGGTAGGGAATTAGCTTACTTTTCAGAGCACAAAAGTTCGCTAATTCTCTAAGTATCATATTAAATTCAGTAGGAAAAACTTGCTTTATGTCCTATAGAGACTCGGCAAGGTATGCCTACATCCTTGGACTACCAATTTTACTTTTGAGGCAATTAACTGTTTCTAATTTGTATGTTTCTAATTAATTTACACTAATTTGTATGTTCATTTTATTCATGTTTTGTTTATTTAACGTAATTAAAATTTCATTGTTAAAATTTACTTGTGTTTTGTGTGTCTTCTCCTTACCTTACCACAGACGAAGTTCCAGATTTTCTATTTTTTTTTATTCTATGTGACGAGGCCATACCCCTAGCTTTGAACAGCCGAACACCAACGCGTTACCGTCACAATATATATATATATATATATATATATATATATATATATATATATATATATATATATATATATATATATATATATATATATATATATATAAGCCTATACTTGCATAAACCACAAGTGAAGATTAATCATCTTTGGACAACACCCACCAGTGGGACTCGAACCCAGAAAGCACAACTACTTTCCAGTAGCTGGCATAACTAGTATGCTTTAACCCACTACACCATCAGACCTTACAAAAGAAGTAGATAGTTCGAGATATATATCTCAAACATCTCCACTTCCCGAAGGCACCAGATGAGTGTGGGGTCAGTCTGCATTTTCCATCAAGCCACTGTCAATGTGAGAGAACTCGTGTCCAGCTTATAAGCCTATACTTGCATAAACCACAAGTGAAGATTAATCATCTTTGGACAACACCCACCAGTGGGACTCGAACCCAAAAAGCACAACTACCTTCCAGTAGCTGGCATAACTAGTATGCTTTAACCCACTACACCATCAGACCTTACAAAAGAAGTAGATAGTTCGAGATATATATCTCAAACATCTCCACTTCCCGAAGGCACCAGATGAGTGTGGGGTCAGTCTGCATTTTCCATCAAGCCACTGTCAATGTGAGAGAACTCGTGTCCAGCTTATAAGCCTATACTTGCATAAACCACAAGTGAAGATTAATCATCTTTGGACAACACCCACCAGTGGGACTCGAACCCAGAAAGCACAACTACCTTCCAGTAGTTCCAGTAGCTTATAAGCTGGACACGAGTTCTCTCACATTGACAGAGGCTTGATGGAAAATGCAGACTGACCCCACACTCATCTGGTGCCTTCGGGAAGTGGAGATGTTTGAGATATATATCTCGAACTATCTACTTCTTTTGTAAGGTCTGATGGTGTAGTGGGTTAAAGCATACTAGTTATGCCAGCTACTGGAAGGTAGTTGTGCTTTCTGGGTTCGAGTCCCACTGGTGGGTGTTGTCCAAAGATGATTAATCTTCACTTGTGGTTTATGCAAGTGTAGGCTTATAAGCAGGACACGAGTTCTCTCACATTGACAGTGGCTTGATGGAAAATGCAGACTGACCCCACACTCATCTGGTGCCTTCGGGAAGTGGAGATGTTTGAGATATATATCTCGAACTATCTACTTCTTTTGTAAGGTCTGATGGTGTAGTGGGTTAAAGCATACTAGTTATGCCAGCTACTGGAAGGTAGTTGTGCTTTCTGGGTTCGAGTCCCACTGGTGGGTGTTGTCCAAAGATGATTAATCTTCACTTGTGGTTTATGCAAGTATAGGCTTATAGCTGGACACGAGTTCTCTCACATTGACAGTAGCTTGATGGAAAATGCAGACTGACCCCACACTCATCTGGTGCCTTCGGGAAGTGGAGATGTTTGAGATATATATCTCGAACTATCTACTTCTTTTGTAAGGTCTGATGGTGTAGTGGGTTAAAGCATACTAGTTATGCCAGCTACTGGAAGGTAGTTGTGCTTTCTGGGTTCGAGTCCCACTGGTGGGTGTTGTCCAAAGATGATTAATCTTCACTTGTGGTTTATGCAAGTATAGGCTTAATAGCTGGACACGAGTTCTCTCACATTGACAGTGGCTTGATGGAAAATGCAGACTGACCCCACACTCATCTGGTGCCTTCGGGAAGTGGAGATGTTTGAGATATATATCTCGAACTATCTACTTCTTTTGTAAGGTCTGATGGTGTAGTGGGTTAAAGCATACTAGTTATGCCAGCTACTGGAAGGTAGTTGTGCTTTCTGGGTTCGAATCCCACTGGTGGGTGTTGTCCAAAGATGATTAATCTTCACTTGTGGTTTATGCAAGTATAGGCTTATAAGCTGGACACGAGTTCTCTCACATTGACAGTGGCTTGATGGAAAATGCAGACTGACCCCACACTCATCTGGTGCCTTCGGGAAGTGGAGATGTTTGAGATATATATCTCGAACTATCTACTTCTTTTGTAAGGTCTAATGGTGTAGTGGGTTAAAGCATACTAGTTATGCCAGCTACTGGAAGGTAGTTGTGCTTTCTGGGTTCGAGTACCACTGGTGGGTGTTGTCCAAAGATGATTAATCTTCACTTGTGGTTTATGCAAGTATAGGCTTATAAGCTGGACACGAGTTCTCTCACATTGACAGTGGCTTGATGGAAAATGCAGACTGACCCCACACTCATCTGGTGCCTTCGGGAAGTGGAGATGTTTGAGATATATATCTCGAACTATCTACTTCTTTTGTAAGGTCTGATGGTGTAGTGGGTTAAAGCATACTAGTTATGCCAGCTACTGGAAGGTAGTTGTGCTATCTGGGTTCGAGTCCCACTGGTGGGTGTTGTCCAAAGATGATTAATCTTCACTTGTGGTTTATGCAAGTATAGGCTTATAAGCTGGACACGAGTTCTCTCACATTGACAGTGGCTTGATGGAAAATGCAGACTGACCCCACACTCATCTGGTGCCTTCGGGAAGTGGAGATGTTTGAGATATATATCTCGAACTATCTACTTCTTTTGTAAGGTCTGATGGTGTAGTGGGTTAAAGCATACTAGTTATGCCAGCTACTGGAAGGTAGTTGTGCTTTCTGGGTTCGAGTCCCACTGGTGGGTGTTGTCCAAAGATGATTAATCTTCACTTGTGGTTTATGCAAGTATAGGCTTATAAGCTGGACACGAGTTCTCTCACATTGACAGTGGCTTGATGGAAAATGCAGACTGACCCCACACTCATCTGGTGCCTTCGGGAAGTGGAGATGTTTGAGATATATATCTCGAACTATCTACTTCTTTTGTAAGGTCTGATGGTGTAGTGGGTTAAAGCATACTAGTTATGCCAGCTACTGGAAGGTAGTTGTGCTTTCTGGGTTCGAGTCCCACTGGTGGGTGTTGTCCAAAGATGATTAATCTTCACTTGTGGTTTATGCAAGTTTAGGCTTATAAGCTGGACACGAGTTCTCTCACATTGACAGTGGCTTGATGGAAAATGCAGACTGACCCCACACTCATCTGGTGCCTTCGGGAAGTGGAGATGTTTGAGATATATATCTCGAACTATCTACTTCTTTTGTAAGGCCTGATGGTGTAGTGGGTTAAAGCATACTAGTTATGCCAGCTACTGGAAGGTAGTTGTGCTTTCTGGGTTCAAGTCCCACTGGTGGGTGTTGTCCAAAGATGATATATATATATATATATATATATATATATATATATATATATATATATATATATATATATATATATATATATATATATATATATATATATATATATATATATATATATATATATATATGTCGTACCTAGTAGCCAGAACGCACTTCTCAGCCTACTATGCAAGGCCCGATTTGCCTAATAAGCCAAGTTTTCATGAATTAATTGTTTTTCGACTACCTAACCTACCTAACCTAACCTAACCTAACTTTTTCGGCTACCTAACCTAACCTATAAAGATAGGTTAGGTTAGGTTTGGTAGGGTTGGTTAGGTTCGGTCATATATCTACGTTAATTTTAACTCCAATAAAAAAAAATTGACCTCATACATAATGAAATGGGTAGCTTTATCATTTCACAAGAAAAAAATTAGAGAAAATATATTAATTCAGGAAAACGTGGCTTATTAGGCAAATCGGGCCTTGCATAGTAGGCTGAGAAGTGCGTTCTGGCTACTAGGTACGACATATATATATATATGTGTGTGTGTAGCCAGGAAGCATGTGACGGATGTGTGTGTGTGTGTGTGTGTAGCCAGAGAGCATGTGACGGGTGTGTGTATGTAGCCAGGGAGCATGTGACAGGTGTGTGTGTGTGTGTGTGTGTGTGTGTGTGTGTGTGTGTGTGTGTGTGTACTCACCTAGTTGTGCTTGCGGGGGTTGAGCTCTAGCTCTTTGGTCCCGCCTCTCAACTGTCAATCAACAGGTGTACAGGTTCCTGAGCCTATTGGGCTCTGTCATATCTACACTTGAAACTGTGGATGGAGTCAGCCTCCACCACATCACTGCCTAATGCATTCCATTTGTCAACCACTCTGACACTAAAAAAGTTCTTTCTAATATCTCTGATATTAGATATGTGTGTGTGTGTGAATGTGTGTGAGTGTAGCCAGGGAGCATGTGACAGGTGTGTGTGTGTAGCCAGGGCGCATGTGACTGGTGTGTGTGTGTAGCCAGGGAGCATGTGACAGATGTGTGTGTGTAGCCAGGGAGCATGTGACTGGTGTGTGTGTGTAGCCAGGGAGCATGTGACAGGTGTGTGTGTTTAGCCAGGGAGCATGTGACTGGTGTGTGTGTGTAGCCAGGGAGCATGTGACTGGTGTGTGTGTGTAGCCAGGGAGCATGTGACAGGTGTGTGTGTTTAGCCAGGGAGCATGTGACAGGTGTGTGTGTGTAGCCAGGGGGCATGTGACTGGTGTGTGTGTGTAGCCAGGAAGCATGTGACAGGTGTGTGTGAGTGTAGCCAGGGAGCATGTGACAGGTGTGTGTGTGTAGCCAGGGAGCATGTGACTGGTGTGTGTGTGTAGCCAGGGCGCATGTGACAGGTGTGTGTGTGTAGCCAGGGAGCATGTGACTGGTGTGTGTCTGTAGCCAGGGAGCATGTGACCGGTGTGTGTGTGTAGCCAGGGAGCATGTGACTGGTGTGTGTGTGTAGCCAGGGCGCATGTGACAGGTGTGTGTGTGTAGCCAGGGAGCATGTGACTGGTGTGTGAGTGTAGCCATGGCGCATGTGACAGGTGTGTGTGTGTAGCCAGGGAGCATGTGACAGGTGTGTGTGTGTAGCCAGGGAGCATGTGATTGGTGTGTGTGTGTAGCCAGGGAGCATGTGACGGGTGTGTGTGAGTGTAGCCAGGGAGCATGTGACAGGTGTGTGTGTGTAGCCAGGGAGCATGTGACTGGTGTGTGTGTGTAGTCAGGGAGCATGTGACGGGTGTGTGTGAGTGTAGCCAGGGAGCATGTGACAGGTGTGTGTGTGTAGCCGGGGAGCATGTGACTGGTGTGTGTGTGTAGCCAGGGAGCATGTGACAGGTGTGTGTGTGTAGCCAGGGATCATGTGACAGGTGTGTGTGTGTAGCCAGGGCGCATGTGACTGGTGTGTGTGTGTAGCCAGGGAGCATGTGACGGGTGTGTGTGAGTGTAGCCAGGGAGCATGTGACAGGTGTGTGTGTGTAGCCAGGGAGCATGTGACTGGTGTGTGTGTAGCCAGGGCGCATGTGACAGGTGTGTGTGTGTAGCCAGGGAGCATGTGACTGGTGTGTGTGTGTAGCCAGGGAGCATGTGACCGGTGTGTGTGTGTAGCCAGGGAGCATGTGACTGGTGTGTGTGTGTAGCCAGGGCGCATGTGACAGGTGTGTGTGTGTAGCCAGGGAGCATGTGACTGGTGTGTGAGTGTAGCCATGGCGCATGTGACAGGTGTGTGTGTGTAGCCAGGGAGCATGTGACAGGTGTGTGTGTGTAGCCAGGGAGCATGTGATTGGTGTGTGTGTGTAGCCAGGGAGCATGTGACGGGTGTGTGTGAGTGTAGCCAGGGAGCATGTGACAGGTGTGTGTGTGTAGCCAGGGCGCATGCGACAGGTGTGTGTGTGTAGCCAGGGAGCATGTGACAGGTGTGTGTGTGTAGCCAGGGAGCATGTGACTGGTGTGTGTGTGTAGTCAGGGAGCATGTGACGGGTGTGTGTGAGTGTAGCCAGGGAGCATGTGACAGGTGTGTGTGTGTAGCCAGGGAGCATGTGACTGGTGTGTGTGTGTAGCCAGGGAGCATGTGACAGGTGTGTGTGTGTAGCCAGGGATCATGTGACAGGTGTGTGTGTGTAGCCAGGGCGCATGTGACTGGTGTGTGTGTGTGTAGCCAGGGAGCATGTGACTGGTGTGTGTGTGTAGCCAGGGAGCATGTGACAGGTGTGTGTGTGTAGCCAGGGAGCATGTGACAGGTGTGTGTGTGTAGCCAGGGCGCATGTGACTGGTGTGTGTGTGTAGCCAGGGAGCATGTGACGGGTGTGTGTGAGTGTAGCCAGGGAGCATGTGACAGGTGTGTGTGTGTAGCCAGGGAGGCTGTGACAGGTGTGTGTGTGTAGCCAGGGAGCATGTGACTAGTGTGTGTGTGTAGCCAGGGAGCATGTGACTGGTGTGTGTGTGTAGCCAGGGAGCATGTGACAGGTGTGTGTGTGTGTAGCCAGGGAGCATGTGACAGGTGTGTGTGTGTAGCCAGGGAGCATGTGACTGGTGTGTGTGTGTAGCCAGGGAGCATGTGACGGGTGTGTGTGAGTGTAGCCAGGGAGCATGTGACAGGTGTGTGTGTGTAGCCAGGGAGCATGTGACTGGTGTGTGTGTGTAGCCAGGGCGCATGTGACAGGTGTGTGTGTGTAGCCAGGGAGCATGTGACAGGTGTGTGTGTGTAGCCAGGGAGCATGTGACTGGTGTGTGTGTGTAGCCAGGGAGCATGTGACTGGTGTGTGTGTGTAGCCAGGGAGCATGTGACAGGTGTGTGTGTGTAGCCAGGGAGCATGTGACAGTTGTGTGTGTGTAGCCAGGGAGCATGTGACTGGTGTGTGTGTGTAGCCAGGGAGCATGTGACAGGTGTGTGTGTGTGTGTGTACTTACTTAGTTGTACTTACCTAGTTGTGCTTGCGGGGGTTGAGCTCTGGCTCTTTGGTCCCGCCTCTCAACCGTCAATCAACTGGTGTACAGGTTCCTGAGCCTATTGGGCTCTGTCATATCTACACTTGAAACTGTGTATTGAGTCAGCCTCCACCACATCACTCCCTAATGCATTCCATTTGTCAACCACTCTGACACTAAAAAAGTTCTTTCTAATATATCTGTGGGTCATTTGGGCACTCAGTTTCCACCTGTGTCTTCTAGTGCGTGTGCCCCTTGTGTTAAATAGACTGTCTTTATCTACCCTATTAATTCCCTTGAGAATCTTGAATGTGATGATCATGTCCCTCCACTGACTCTTCTGTCTTCCAGCGAAGTGAGGTTAAATTCCATCCGTTAATTACTCTGACACTGAAAAAGTTCCTTCTAACGTCCCTGTGGCTCATGTGTTATCTTGAGATCTTGAGGTTATCTTGAGATGATTTCGGGGCTTTAGTGTCCCCGCGGCCCGGTCCTCGACCAGGCCTCCACCCCCAGGATGCAGCCCGTGACAGCTGACTAACACCCAGGTACCTATTTTACTGCTAGGTAACAGGGGCACAGGGTGAAAGAAACTTTGCCCATTGTTTCTCGCCGGCGCCTGGGATCGAACCCAGGACCACAGGATCACAAGTCCAGTGTGCTGTTCGCTCGGCCGACCGGCTCCGCTCAGTTTCCACCTGTGTCCCCTTGTTCGCGTCCCACCAGTGTTGAATAGTTTATCTTTGTTTACCCGGTCGATTCCCCTGAGAATTTTGTAGGTTGTGATCATGTTTCCCCTTACTCGTCTGTCTTCCAGTGTCGTAATGTGCATTTCCCGCAGCCTTTCCTCGTAACTCATGCCTCTTAGTTCTGGGACTAGTCTAGTGGCATACCTTTGGACTTTTTCCAGCTTCGTCTTGTGCTTGACAAGGTACGGGCTCAATGCTGGGGCCGCATATTCCAGGATTGGTCTTACATATGTGGTGTACAAGATTCTGAATGATTCCTTACACAGGTTCCTGAACGCTGTTCTGATGTTAGCCAGCCTCGCATATGCCGCAGACGTTATTCTTTTTATGTGGGCTTCAGGAGACAGATTTGGTGTGATATCAACTCCTAGATCTTTCTCTCTGTCCGTTTCATTAAGTACTTCATCTCCAATTCTGTATCCTGTCTGGCCTCCTGTTTCCACTGCCTAGTTTCATTACTTTGCATTTACTCGGGTTGAACTTCAACAGCCATTTGTTGGACCATTCACTCAGTCTGTCTAGGTCATCTTGTAGCCTCCTACTATCATCCTCTGTTTCAATCCTCCTCATAATTTGTGTATCATCGGCAAAACATTGAGAGAAACGATTCTATACCCTTTGGGAGATCATTTACATATATCAGAAACAGTATAGGTCCAAGGACTGACCCCTGCGGGACTCCACTTGTAACGTCTCGCCAATCTGAGACCTCACCCCTCACACTGACTCGTTGTCTCCTGTTCCTTAGGTACTCCTTTATCCAAAGGAGTACCTTCCCTTTCACTGCAGCCTGCATCTCCAGCTTTTTCACTAGCCTCTTGTGTGGCACTGTATCAAAGACTTTCTGACATTCCAAAAATATGCAGTCTGCCCACCCTTCTTTTTCTTGCCTTATTTTTGTTGCCTGGTCGTAGAATTGAAGTAACCCTGTGAGGCAGGATCTGCCATCCCTGAACCCATGTTGATGCTGTGTTACAAAGTTCTTTCGCTCCAGGTGCTCCACTAGCTTTCTTTGCACAATCTTCTCCATAAGCTTGCATGGTATGCAGGTTAGGGACACTTGCCTGTGGTTCAGTGTCTCATGTCTATCCCCTTTCTTGTATATCGGGACTACGTTAGCTGCTTTCTAAATATCTGGCAGTTCCCCTGTTGCCAGTGATTTGTTATACACTATGGAGAGTGGGAGGCACAGTTCTTCTGCTCCTTCCTTTAGTATTCAAGGGGAGATTCCATCTGGGCCTATAGCTTTTGTCACATCCAACTCTAGTAAACACTTCCTTACTTCCCCGCTGGTAATCTCAAACTCTTCCAGTGGTTCCTGGTTAGCTATTCCCTCTCTTATCTCTGGGATTTCTCCTTGCTCTAAGGTGAAGACCTCCTGGAATTTCTTATTCAGTTCCTCACACACTTCCTTGTCGTTTGTAGTGAATCCTTCCGCCCCTATCCTTAATTTCATAACCTGTTCCATTACTGTTGTTTTTCTCCTGATGTGGCTATGCAGCAATTTAGGTTGAGTCTTTGCCTTGCTTGCGATGTCATTTTCGTACTGTCTTTCTGCCTCTCTTCTCATCCTGACATATTCATTCCTGGCATTCTCGTATCTTTCTCTGCTCTCAAGTGTCCTGTTATTCCTATAGTTTCTCCATGCCCTTTTACTTTGCTGCTTAGCTAGCCTACATCTCTGACTAAACCATGGGTTTCTCATCTTCATTTCATTGTTTTCCTTTTGGACTGGGACAAACTTGTTTGTTGCTTCCTTGCACTTCTGCGAGATGTAGTCCATCATGTCTTTGGCCGTCTTTCCCCTGAGCTCTGTTTCCCATGCTATATCTGATAGGAATTTTCTTATCTCCTCATAGTTTCCCTTTCGGAATGCTAACCTTTTGTTTTCAGTACCCCTCCTCGAGTTCAATAACCCTTCTTCAATCAGGTACTCAAACTCCAGGACACTGTGGTCACTCATTCCTACTGGGGTCTCAAAACCGATTTCTCTTATATCGAAGTCGTTCAGAGTGAAGACTAGGTCGAGTCTCGCTGGTTCGTCATTTCCTCTCATCCTTGTGGGTTCTCTGACATGCTGGGTTAAAAAGTTTCTAGTCACTACCTCCAATAGTTTGGCTCTCCACGTATCTTCGCCTCCATGCGGTTCCTTGTTCTCCCAGTCAATCCTTTCGTGATTGAAGTCCCCCATGATGAGCAGGTGGGATCTATTTCTACAGGCAGCAGAGGCTGCCCTCTCAATTATAGTGTTAACTGCCATGTTGTTGTTGTCATACTCTTGACTGGGTCTTCTGTCATTTGGTGGAGGGTTATATATTGCTGCTACTACTATTCTTGGTCCTCCCATTGTCATGGTGCCTGCTATGTAGTCTCTGAAACCCTTACAGCCCGAGATAGCCATCTCCTTGAAACTCCATTCCTTTTTCATGAGTAGGGCCACTCCGCCTCCTCCCCTACCTTCCCTCTCTTTCTTTATTACTGTGTACTCCTGGGGAAACATGGCATTTGTTATGATTCTTGAGAGTTTTGTTTCAGTGAGTCCGATTACATCTGGGTTCACTTCTTGTGCTCTTTCCCTTAGTTCACTTGCCTTGTTTGTAATCCCATCTATGTTCGAGTACATTGCCCTGAAACTGACTCTCTTCTGCTTCTCCTCTGGGGGGGGGGAACCTGCGGGGACTGGGGTGAGCAGGTTGAGGATCTGGTACGGGGAGACTGGTGGGGGAGGAAGGGCTTGGGGGGGTTGGGGGGAGGGGGAGGGTAGGGGGGGTGGGTGAGAAGGGGAGGGTTAGGGGGGTGGTGAGAGGGGGGAAGGTTCGGGGGGGTGAGAGGGGGAGGTTGGGGGGGTGAGAGGGGGGAGGGATGGGGGAGAAGGGAGGGTTTGGGGGGGGGGCAGTAAAGGGGTGGAGGGCTTGGGGGGCTGGGTGGGGGGAAAGTGAAGGTTGAGGTGGGTGAGGAAGAGGGGAGGGTTTTGGGGAGTGGTGGAGAGGGGAAGGCTTAGGTGGGGTGGGGGAGAGTTGGGGGCTTAGGGGGGTGGGGGAGAACAGAGGGATTGTGGGTGGGAGAGATGGGAGGGCATGTGGGAGAAGGGAGGGCTTGGGGGATGGGGGAGAAGGGAGGTCCTGGGGGGGAGGGGGGAGTGGGAGGAGGGGGGTGGGTGGGGTGAGGGTGTCTTAGGTGGGTACTGAGTGGGGGGCTGACAGGGGTTGGGGCAGGTAGAGTGCCTGTTGGGTAGAATGTGGGGCTGGTGCTGCACTCCCTGTGGCTATTGCACAGTTTGAGGAGGATTCCCCACTCCCCTCTGGGATTGTAGGGATCGGAGTTGTGGCTCCCTGATTCCTTTCTCTCTCCCTGCGCTCCTTCCTCACGTCTGCTGCCTGCTTTCTCTCTTCCCTTGTCATATCCCTCTGCAGGAATACTTTTTTTAACTTCTCTACATTTGCTAGACCGCTCTTCCTTGCTAACAGTTCCTCTTTCGTGATTTCGCTCATGAATACCACCTTTATCATTCGGTCTCTGTCCTTGTTGTACTTTCCAAGCCTGAAAACCTTTTCAACATTTTGTTCAGTTCCCTCCATCCTTACCTCTTTAAGGATCTCGGTAACTATGTTTTTGTCCTTGTCTCTCCGCTCCTTTGGTCTGGTCCCTGTTTGCTCTTTAATGCCTGCTACTACTACTGCTCTTTTTCTTTCTGTCAGCCAACTAGTACATCTAGCTGCTTCCTGAGAGGAAGCCACTTCCATGGCAACTTCCTTAATTGCAGACCTAGCTTCAGGGCTCTTTTTAAGCATTTCAGCAAATGAGAGCTGAGGTGTGGAAGTCCCCTCCACAGTAGCATTCCTATCTCCCTGAGGCACGGTTTGTGTCTGGTAATGTGGAGAAGTCTCCTTCAGGCATCTTATCTCCTCCTTTGGTGCCCTTAGTTCATCCTGCAGGTTGGCAACTGTCTCCCTCATTACCCTCAGTCCTTCACTGAATTTCTCCCACATTTGCTGGAATACTCCCTTCATCCAGGCTTCCTGTTCCCCCCCCCTTCCTCTGAATGTGTTTCAGCTGCGATTGTCATCCTGCGTTTGGCACCCTGAGTTCGTGTCCCTTCCATGTTTTCCCTGTAAGAGAGAGAGGGAGAGAGAGAGAGAGAGAGAGAGAGAGAGAGAGAGAGAGAGAGAGAGAGAGAGAGAGAGAGAGAGAGAGAGAGAGAGAGAGAGAGAGAGAGAGAGAGAGAGAGAGAGAGAGAGAGAGAGAGAGAGAGAGAGAGAGAGAGAGAGAGAGAGAGAGAGAGAGAGAGAGAGAGAGAGAGAGAGAGAGAGAGAGTGAGAGAGAGAGAGAGAGAGAGAGAGAGAGAGAGAGAGAGAGAGAGAGAGAGAGAGAGAGAGAGAGAGAGAGAGAGAGAGAGAGAGAGAGAGAGAGAGAGAGAGAGAGAGAGAGAGAGAGAGAGAGAGAGAGAGAGAGAGAGAGAGAGAGAGAGGAGAGAGAGAGAGAGAGAGAGAGAGAGAGAGAGAGAGAGAGAGAGAGAGAGAGAGAGAGAGAGAGAGAGAGAGAGAGAGAGAGAGAGAGAGAGAGAGAGAGAGAGAGAGAGAGAGAGAGAGAGAGAGAGAGAGAGAGAGAGAGAGAGAGAGAGAGAGAGAGAGAGAGAGAGAGAGAGAGAGAGAGAGAGAGAGAGAGAGAGAGGAGAGAGAGAGAGAGAGAGAGAGAGAGAGAGAGAGAGAGAGAGAGAGAGAGAGAGAGAGAGAGAGAGAGAGAGAGAGAGAGAGAGAGAGAGAGAGAGAGAGAGAGAGAGAGAGAGAGAGAGAGAGAGAGAGAGAGAGAGAGGAGAGATGTAGGAGAGAGAGAGAGAGGAGAGGGGGGGGGGGGAGGTGGGAGAGCGGGAGGGGATGGTGAGGGTGTGTGTGTGTGTACTCACCTAGTTGTACTCACCTAGTTGTGCTTGCGGGGGTTGAGCTCCGGCTCTTTGGTCCCGCCTCTCAACCGTCAATCAACAGGTGTACAGGTTCCTGAGCCTATTGGGCTCTATCATATCTACACTTGAAACTGTGTATGGAGTCAGCCTCCACCACATTGCTTCCTAATGCATTCCATTTGTCAACCACTCTGACACTAAAAAAGCTCTTTCTAATATCTCTGTGGCTCATTTGGGCACTCAGTTTCCACCTGTGTCCCCAAGTGCGTGTGCCCCTTGTGTTAAACAGCCTGTCTTTATCAACCCTGTCAATTCCCTTGAGGATCTTGAATGTGGTGATCATGTCCCCCCTAACTCTTCTGTCTTCCAACGAAGTGAGGTTTAATTCCCGTAGTCTCTCCTCGTAGCTCATACCTCTCAGCTCGGGTACTAGTCTGGTGACAAACCTTTGAACCTTTTCCATTTTAGTCTTATGCTTGACTAGATATGGACTCCATGCTGGTGCCGCATACTCCAGGATTGGTCTGACATATGTGGTATATAATGTTCTGAAAGATTCCTTACACAAGTTTCTAAAGGCCGTTCTTATGTTAGCCAACCTGGCATATGCTGCTGCGGTTATCCTCTTGATGTGAGCATCAGGGGACAGGTCTGGCGTGATATCAACCCCCAGGTCTTTCTCTCTCTCGGACTCTTGAAGTATTTCATCTCCCAAGTGATACCTTGTATCTGGTCTCCTGCTTCCTACTCCTATCTTCATTACATTACATTTGCTTGGATTAAACTCTAACAGCCATTTGTTCGACCATTCCTGCAGCTTGTCCAGGTCTTCTTGAAACCTCAAGCTGTCCTCCTCTGACTTAATCCTTCTCATAATTTTGGCGTCGTCAGCAAACATTGAGAGGAATGAGTCTATACCCTCTGGGAGATCATTTACGTATATCAGAAACAGGATAGGTCCAAGTACAGAGCCCTGTGGGACTCCACTGGTGACTTCACGCCAGTCTGAGGTCTCACCCCTCACTGTAACTCTCTGCTTCCTATTGTTTAGGTACTCCCTTATCCACTGGAGCGCCCTACCAGTTACTCCTGCCTGTTTCTCTAGCTTATGCATCAACCTTTTATGGGGTACTGTGTCAAAGGCTTTCCGACAGTCCAAAAAAATGCAGTCCGCCCACCCTTCTCTTTCTTGTTTAATCTTTGTCACCTGATCGTAGAATTCTATCAATCCTGTAAGGCAAGATTTACCCTCCCTGAACCCATGTTGATGGGTTGTCACGAAGTCTCTTCTCTCCAGATGTGTTACTAGGTTTTTTCTCACAATCTTCTCCATCACCCTGCATGGTATACAAGTTAAGGACACTGGCCTGTAGTTCAGTGCCTGTTGTCTGTCACCCTTTTTGTATATTGGTACTACATTAGCAGTCTTCCATATTTCTGGTAGGTCCCCCGTTTCCAGTGACCTACTATACACTATGGAGAGTGGTAGGCAAAGTGCTCCTGCACACTCTTTCAATACCCATGGCGAGATTCCATCCGGCCCAAACAGCTTTTCTCACATCCAGCTCCAATAGGTGCTTCTTGACCTCATCTCTTGTAATTTCGAACCTATCCAAGGTCACCTGGTTTGCTGCCACCTCTTCTAGCGCCGCGACATCTCCCTGTTCTATTGTAAAGACCTCCTGGAACCTTTTGTTGAGTTCTTCACACACCTCTTTGTCATTCTCTGTGTACGTGTCCTCGCCCACCCTAAGTTTCATCACCTGTTCCTTCACTGTTGTCTTCCTCCTTATGTGACTGTGTAGTAGCTTGGGTTCGGTCTTGGCTTTATTAGCTATATCATTTTCATACCTTTTCTCAGCTGCTCTTCTCACACTGACATACTCGTTCCTGGTTCTCTGGTATCTCTCTCTACTTTCTGGTGTTCTGTTAGTACGGAAGTTCCTCCATGCCCTTTTGTTTTGCTCCTTTGCTTTCATACATTCCTTACTAAACCACGGATTCTTCCTTTGCTTCTCTGTTTTTTCCTGTCGGGCAGGGACAAACCTGCTTACAGCCTCCTGATATTTTTGGGTGACATAGTCCATCATGTCTTGTACGGACTTGGTTCCGAGTTCTGTGTCCCAATGTATATCCCATAGGAATTTATTCATTTCCTCATAGTTTCCTTTTCGGTACGCCAGCCCTTTGGTTCCCAGTTCTTTTTTGGGGGTGATAATTCCTAGCTCAACCAGGTACTCAAAGCTCAATACACTGTGATCACTCATTCCCAAGGAGGCTTCCAACATAACTTCCCTTATATCCGACTCATTTAGGGTAAATATCAGATCAAGCAAGGCTGGTTCATCCCCTCCTCTCATTCTTGTCGGTCCCTTGACGTGTTGACTTAGAAAGTTTCTTGTTGCCACATCCAGCAGCTTAGCTCTCCATGTGTCTGGGCCTCCATGTGGGTCTCTGTTCCCCCAATCTATCTTCCCATGGTTGAAGTCTCCCATGATTAGAAGTCTGGATCCGTTCCTGCTAGCCACAGAAGCTGCTCTCTCTATTATATTGATGGTGGCCAAGTTGTTTCTATCATATTCCTGTCTGGGTCTTCTGTCATTTGGTGGGGGGTTATATATGACTACTATTATAATTTTCTGTCCTCCAGTTGCTATGGTGCCTGAAATGTAGTCACTGAAACCTTCACAGTTCTGAATTACCATCTCTTCGAAACTCCAACCTTCTCTTAGTAGCAGAGCTACCCCACCTCCTCCTCTCCCTTCTCTCTCTTTCCTCACTACATAGTAGCTCTGTGGAAACACTGCGTTTGTTATGATTTTCGTTAACTTTTTTCTGTGAGTGCTATTATGTCTGGGTTTTCTTCTAGTGCCCATTCTCCAAGTTCACTTGTTTTATTTGAAATCCCGTCTATGTTAGTATACATCGCCTTGAAGCTCACTTTCTTCTGTTCATTTTCATGTCTCATGTGTGTGTGTGTGTACTCACCTAGTTGTACTCACCTAGTTGTGTCTGCAGGATCGAGCATTGACTCTTGGATCCCGCCTTTCGAGCATCGGTTGTTTACAGCAATGACTCCTGTCCCATTTCCCTATCATACCTGGTTTTTAAAGTATGAATAGTATTTGCTTCCACAACCTGTTCCTTAAGTGCATTCCATTTTCCCACTACTCTCACGCTAAAAGAAAACTTCCTAACATCTCTGTGACTCATCTGAGTTTCAAGCTTCCATCCATGTCCCCTCGTGCTGTTACTATTCCGTGTGAACATTTCGTCTATGTCCACTCTGTCAATCCCTCTGAGTATCTTATACGTTCCTATCATGTCCCCCCTCTCCCTTCTTCTTTCTAGTGTCGTAAGGCACAGTTCCCTCAGGCGCTCCTCATACCCCATCCCTCGTAGCTCTGGGACGCGCCTCGTTGCAAACCTCTGAACCTTTTCCAGTTTCATTATATGTTTCTTCAGATGGGGACTCCATGATGAGGCGGCATACTCTAAGACTGGCCTCACGTAGGCTGTATAAAGCGCCCTAAATGCCTCCTTACTTAGGTTTCTGAATGATGTTCTAACTTTTGCCTGTGTAGAGTACGCTGCTGTCGTTATCCTATTTATATGTGCCTCAGGAGATAGATTAGGTGTTACGTCCACACCCAAGTCTCTTTCGCGCGTCGTCACAGGTAGGCTGTTCCCCTTCATTGTGTACTGTCCCATTGGTCTCCTATCTCCTAGTCCCATTTCCATAACTTTACATTTGCTCGTGTTGAATTCCAGTAGCCATTTCTCTGACCATCTCTGCAACCTGTTCAGGTCCTCTTGTAGGATCCTGCAATCCTCATCTGTCACAACTCTTCTCATCAACTTTGCGTCATCCGCAAACATCGACATGTAGGACTCTACGCCTGTAAACATGTCGTTAACATATACAAGAAATAGAATTGGTCCCAGCACCGATCCTTGTGGTACTCCACTTGTTACTGTTCGCCAGTCCGACTTCTCGCCCCTTACCGTAACTCTTTGGCTCCTTCCTGTTAGGTAGTTCCTTATCCATGCTAGGACCTTTCCCCCCACCCCCGCCTGCCTCTCGAGTTTGAACAGCAGTCTCATGTGCGGTACTGTATCAAAGGCTTTTTGGCAGTCCAGAAATATGCAGTCTGCCCAACCATCTCTGTCCTGTCTTATCCTCGTTATTTTATCATAGAGTTCCAGAAGGTTTGTTAGGCACGATTTCCCTGTCCAGAACCCATGTTGATGTTTGTTCACAAACCTAATGTTCTCCAGGTGTGCAACCAGTCGTAGCCTAATTATTCTTTCCAGTATTTTACAGGGGATGCTTGTCAGTGATACAGGTCTATAGTTAAATAAGTGCCTCCTCCCTATCGCCTTTCTTGAAGATCGGCACGACATTTGCCTTCTTCCAGCAACTGGGCAATTCTCCCGACATAAGTGACTCATTAAAGATCATTGCCAGAGGCACGCTGAGGGCCTGCGCTGCTTCTTTTAGTATCCACGGTGATACTTTGTCTGGTCCAACCACTTTAGTTGCATCTAGAGTTGTCAACTGTTTCATTACCTCCTCTGCTGTCACCTCTATATCT
>NW_027189137.1:0-100000 GCF_040958095.1 Procambarus clarkii
CAGGTTTCCTAGAGGTGTAAATATAAGTGTCATCGGTTGATAGCTGTGGTGGCTGTGTGCACGGTTCCAGGTTTAGGACGGTAGCCTTAGGTATCTAGAGCCCGCTAAGGACTTATATTAGTTCATAATGACCTTGTGTAGTAAGGAAAACATTTAATATATGTAATATCGTTTGTCTTGTGCGTATAAATTTGTGTCTTTGCACTAGGCTGTTTTCCTTACTCTTTGATTTTCCCCTAGGCTCAAGTAAAATCATTTATTTCCCCTAGACAATATTTAAAGGTCCATCCACCACCAAATTTTTGACAGGTCTCAATGACACACAACTATGACAAAAAAATCATGACACAACTGATGACAAAAATAAGACACTAATCTGGAGAACATCAGATCAATGATGTACCCAACTTTTTGATGGGAAACGTTTAAACCATTTGGAAGCATCGGACGAGGAGTGGGGAATGGTAGGGATGACGAGGGGACGGAAGTGAGAGATGGTGGGGGAGGACGAGGGGACAAGGAGAGGGTAATGGTGGGAAGGACGAGGAGGCGGGGAAGTTTGGGATAGTGGGGACGAAGGAATGGGGGAATGAAGAATGGTGGGGAGGACAAAGGGACAGGGGAGTGGGGCATGGTGGGAAGGAAGAGGGGGATGGTGGAGTGGGGAGGACGAGGGGATGGTAGAGTAGGGAATGGTTGGGAAGCCGAGGAGACGGGTGAGGGGGGAATGGTGGGGAGGACTGGGGGACAGGGCAACCCGTTCTCGCAAATTCGTAAAGTCAATATGGACTTATTAACTACGTGCATAGGTGATATTACTAAACATAATAGATACCCTTAAAAAGCTTCATAGAAAACACCGACCTTACCTAATCCTTGTTAGTATCTTCAGATAAGCATCTTATTGCTTTTGTAATTACAATTAAAAGACGCATCTACCGTCACCCGGGAGAGCGAGAGTAAATGTTAAAGCTGAGAGCACTCCAAGGGTAGTCTGATGACTGGACGCCTGCAAGCTATTGACATCATACGGGGCATGATGTCATAGCTGGCGCGAAATCTGTAGGTATAACTATTGGGCGGCAGAAGAACAGTCGTTAGCGAATGGCGCCTGGTCTTGCCGAGACAGCAGGTATTTTGGTGTCACGGGTACTGGAGGGTGGAAGGGGGAGGAGGTGTGTCTAGACAACCAATATGTTTTAGGCATGTATTATTCTTGTCGTTGATGTTCAATCTTGATATTAGAGCATACAGATACGTTGGTGGTAAGGATCAGGCAGAATCTATGGCTATGCAGGAGATAACCGTAACGGCTCCTCTCCGAAGCCTGTTCCTATCGCCTGAAGATGCTGCTGCTGAGTGGAGAGTTGAAGTGGGAGGTTCCACCTCGTGGACTCGGGATAGTGCTTCGGCGACGACGTTGTCCGAGCCTTTGATGAAGAAGATGTTGCGATTGTAGTTCTGCTGGTACAAGGCCCAGTGAAGCAAGCCCTGGTTGGAGAACTGCATCTGCTGCAGGAACTGAAGAGGATTGGTGATTGGAGAAGATGTTGATGTATTGCTGCAGGGCTCAGTGAGTATGAGTTGGTTGGAGAACTGAGCCGGCTGAATGGATCGACGGGAATGGTGATCCGAGGAGATGTTAATGTAGCCTTGTAGATTGGATGGTTCATTGTGTTGCACACTGGGTAGGATGCTGAGTGGCTCCTTTATGATGGTAGTAGCTGGATAGCCTGATCCTCTCTCACTGCGCTATCACGACATCCCTGAAACTTTGTGCTGCTGGTGTCGATATTGGGGATGAAGAGTTTCTTGCCATCTGGCGAGGCGAGAACAGGATTAGTAGAAGATAATGGTTATAGCCGTTCATATGAAATGGAGTGTGAAGTGGTTTTAAGGTATTTGGGCTGAAACCTGGTCAAGTTGTCTAGAGGAGCACGCTTATTTGGATTTGGTTCGTAGGTAGGAAGATCTTTTCTGATTTCGGAAGTAGAAATCAAAGAGTTGAAACCCATTGTAGTCAGGAGAAACAAAATAATAAAAGCTAGACTGTGCCTGGGAGATGCTAGTTTTCTTACACAGGTCGTTGGAGAGGATGGTTGCCACAACTACTTTGACTCTCCTGGGGATGTCCGCACTGCGGGCACTGCTTCACTAGGTGCTTCACAACGTTAGCAGCCGTACTGTTCTTGACGGGAACTGCTATAGGGAGCCTGGTGGGAGGACTTAAGATATTACTGATATGTATCTTACCTGAGCTTGTCCTGGACAAGCAACACAGGACCGACACACAGTCGATTAAGAGCTTACTGAACGGTTCCAAAGGCACTGAGATCGGAATCAGCTGTGCCTTGGGTATGGGAGCGTTCGGCTTACCTGCCATCTGACAGGTGTGACAGGTATTCACTAAGGTCTGACGTCACGAACAATACCTGACCAGTAGTAGTCCTGTTTTAGGGCGTTGTAGGTCTTGTTGAAACCGTAGTGTGAGAGAGGGCCATGGGCCAGAGGCATGATCTCTGGCCATAGGATGATAGGGATTAGCTGATCAACTTTAGCCCAATTGTCGTTCTCCTTTAACTTATTAGGTCTATATCTGCGGTAGAGTATATGGTTATCTAGGAAAAACTCAGGGATAGAATCTGACTTGAGTGTGGGCCTGAAATAATGAAGATGTTAGGGATTGATTATCTCTGTGCAACTTACGGAAATCCAACAGGTTGAGATTCGGTGGGAGACCCTTGTGAAAAAGTTGATGTTTTGGAATTTTAATTTTGAAGACATTTAATTTATTTGTCCTTATTCCTGTTATAATATTCTAATATTACATCCGTCAACTTTAACTAAAAGTCTAGATTGGTCTCCTGATGAAAGATTTGCTTAGCTAACACGCTGAGTGTAGTAAGCAGCTCATTCCTCACTCTAGAGACCATAGAAGAAAAATTGACTAAGTGCAAGCAAACGCCGAGACCTCAAAAGTTTAAACTCCCCCTTCACCTAGGCCGTTGACCTTCGCAAATCGCCGGTTCGAATCTAACGAGTAGGTCACGGGATCTCACAACATTTAATTTGTTGTGTGGTGCTATGAATTCAGCTCTAATCTCAGAGGCAGTCTCAATATGAATAGCAATAGTAATTTCATGCACCGTGACATAATATATGTAAATCAATAAAATGTGTGGGGTGTATGGAAAGACAGTGTTCAACATTATAATACAGTTTATTCAACAAAGTACTAACCACTACAACAACGAAAGAAATATTAATGACGTTACTCGAAATCCTTCCAGTGACACCTTTACTGACAGCTAGACACCAGCCACGTGTGCTGCAAAATGAACTAACTTGAAGATACTGAGTGATCACAGAGGAATCAATCAAGCAAAACACACTAATCTGTAATCCCTATGCAACAACAACAAGGTAGGTTAGGAGACACGTCTTCAGTAAGTTCCTCTCAGTTACTCTACGCTTCTTGCAGCCCTTCCCTGCAGTAGCGGTTGCAATGCAATCAAACTGGCAGCCTATCAATGACATGACAATGACTAATGGGGTTACTGGCAACTCCAGCAAATCTCCTCAATTAAATTCTATTCTTACATTAATTCTCCGTCCCTCAGACGATCAGCAATCAATAACTAATTGATTTACGTTAATATTAAAGTAACACTTACGTTAACTTAATCTTGTCTCCACAGACAAATCAAACTGTACAGCTGTTGCTAGTAACTCGGAATTACACAAACACTCTACCCGTCGAGAATTCAGTAAGTAATCCCCATTAATCCCTGTACTCCAGACAGCTGATTAATCCCAGTACGAGTTACGTTATTAGTTACTGTTACTCGTTATTTGTTACTCAGTTTTTCGGGTGGTTGCCAAGCGGGATGCTGCTGGGAGGTTTTGGTTGCTGCGCTTGCTGCGGGCACGGCTTTCGCGGTTGTATGTGCGGTTGAATGCTGGGATTGACTGTTTTGGGGAGATTGCGGAGTGTAAGGAGCGTATTTGTGGTTTGCGGAATGAGTGGGCTGAGGGTGTTCGTGTGCGTGCTCGTGTGGATGAGCGTGTCAACAGGGATGGCTTTCTCCCTTTCTTTTATGCAAGGTGAAGGCTGCGCATGATTCTGTTCTTTTTATGGCTCTGCAGCAGCCGGATGGGTCCGTCGTTTCGGACACCGATGGAGTGGTGCATTATGTTCGGCAAGAGTTGTTAGCGCTCTATGGGGAGGTGGAGGGGGATGACGCGCTTGCAGATGGTTTCTTGAGTGAGTGCGTTCCGTGGTTGTCTGCTGCAGATTGTACTCGTTTAGTGGACGATGATTCGTTGGTGGAGCTTTTCGGTGTGGTCAGGTCGTTTCGTTCCGGGAAGGTGCCGGGCTCGGATGGCCTTCCTATGGAGTTTTATGTTGCTTTTTGGGATGAACTGGGGAGTGTTCTTTTGGAGGTGGTGCGGGCTTGCCTTCGGGGTGCGTTCTGCCTGTGTCCCAGTGCGATGGGATCGTACGGCTGTTCCCGAAGCCGGGCGATTTACGGTTCTTCACGAATTGGAGGCCCATTACATTGTTGAATGTGGACTATAAGGTCCTGTCCAAGGTTTTAGCTGGGTGGTGTCGAAGTGTTGTTGCATCTGTTGTTTCTGCGGAACAGTTTTGTGGTGTTCCTGGCCGCTCTTTGCTGCAGTGTAACTCGTTGTTTCGGGATGTGCTTCTCTATGTGTCGGAATCTCGTTTGTCGGCGGCGATGCTCTGCCTGGATTGGTCGAAGGCTTTCGACTGTGTATCACTTGTCTTTGTTTTTCGTGTGTTGGAGCGGCTTGGGTTTCCGCCTTTGTTTGTTCGTTGGGTGCGGATGTTGTACGCTCGTTGTTGTAGTCGGGTTTGCATCAATGGGTTCTTGAGTTCTTTCCCTGTGCGCCGTTCTGTGTGGCAGGGTTGTCCACTTTCCATGCTTCTTTATGTGCTCTTTCAGGAGCCATTTTTTTGGCCGGTCAAGGATTGTGTCTTGATCATCCCCCCCCCCCCCCCCGGTGTCCTTCTGGTCTTCGGTTGCCCATCTGCGGTTATGCGGATGATACCGTTCTGTTCGTGGCCTCTGAGGGTTCTGTTGGGGCTCTGCAGAACGTGGTTGAGAGGTTTGAGTTGGCCACTGGGGCCCGGATTAATCATGCTAAGTCCGGTATCATGGGTGTAGGTGGGTGATCCTCTCACCTTGTGTGGGGGGGAGGGTGGTCTTGGTTTCCGGTGGTCTCCTCTCTGTGGGTTCTGGGGATCACCTGGTTCGCTTCCTACAAACGCTCTTTGGCTTATAATTGGATGTGGTTTCTCGCAGTATCGGTGTTGCGGTTGGGATGTTGTCAGTGCGCCCGTTAACGATCTATCAGCGGGCGTTACATGTTACTTGCAAGGTGTTGTCGCGTGTCTGGTTCGTGGCTCGGTGCTTCCCCTTAGATCGCCGGTTGGCTCTGGGGTTGGAACGTCAGGTCTATAGGTATGTGTGGTGCGGTCGTTACCACCCGGTACGTCGTTCGACGTTGGCGTTGACTGTGTGGGAGGGTGGGGTCGGTATTCCTGACGTGTTTACCAGGGCTCGGGCGTTGTTCTGGGTCTCGTTGCGTCAGGGGTTGGAGATGGATGGGGGGCTTAATGCTTTGTGCATTTTTTATTGCTCGATTCGGTTTAGTTTCTTGGTGGGTTTGGTTGTCTGTCAGGAGGTGGCCCTGTGTACCCCTCCTGTTTACTCTTGGGCAGTGGACATTCTTCAGGCTGTCTGCCGTTGTCTTGATTATCTGTCTTTTTCAGTTAAGGCGGTTTATTGGGTGTTGTTTTGTCGTGTCTGGGCCACAAGTGGAGGCCATGTTCCTGTGTTGGGACTGGGGGGAGGTGTGGGAGGCATTGGGGGCGCGGTTTTGGTGCCACAGTAGCGGGAGTTGTTGTTTCACATGTTACATTTGTCGTTGGCGACAAATGAACGGCTGTGCATGCTGGGTTTTGCGCGCCTCTGTGGAATGTGTGCACTGTGGGTTACCAGAGTCTCAGTTGCATGTCTTTTAATTTTGTGAGTGGTTGCGTGGTTTGGTTGATTGGTTTTGTGATGTGTTGGGCGTGGTTTGTGGGCCGGGGTAACGGGTTGGTTTTCGGCGATTTTTGTTTCTGTCCTTTCCGCGGGGTTCTAGTCGGGTACGGAATACTTATGTATTCTCGTCGCTGACTATGTGTATTGTGTGTGGGTTCGTCGGAGGGAGGGTTATGGGGTTGCTAGGGTTTTTGGGTTTTTGAGGGGCCTCATGCGGTACACCTGGTGGTGGCTGCAGCACGCCTTTCCGGAGGCCTTTTGCCATTGGTTTACTGATGCCTATATTCATGGGGTTGCCTTTGTGTAAGTGGACAATTATTTTTTTGGGGGGGGCCTAGGGGGCTTTGTGCTGCGCTATGGGGGTAGGTTCGGGTTGGGTTCTTGGATCGTGGCTGTGGGTGGGTAGGGTGGGTCTGTTCCGGTTCGACTTGGGTCCCTGGCCCTCCTAGGGGCCTCCTCGGTGGGGGCTGGGCAGGGTGTGTGTGTTTTGTTTCTGTTGAGGCTGCTCCTGTGCTTGTGTGTTTGTTCTCCCTTTTCCTTCAGGGTGGTTTGGTGTGGATGTGTGTGGTTGTGTTTCTTTCCTGGCTCCTGCGTGGGCCTATTGTTTTGCTCTGTACACGCTTTATTATTTATGCCTTTTTATGTTACTATGGTGTGAGTACTTATTGCTCCTATGTCTCTGGCTCATGCCTTTTTGTATTATTGTGCTCCTCTGTGTGAGGTTTGGGGTGCCCGGGTTTGTATTTTGCTATCCGCCCCTTTCAGTTATAGCGGTATTTGTCTCTATGTTCATGTTTTTTTGTTGTTCCTTTTGCCTTTTACATGATGTATTTTGTCTATTTCCTGTGCCATGTGTTATGTCTTATGCCGACTTTGTATTATTTTTTCTGTTATCTCCTTGTTATGTGATTTGGACTTTGGCTTTTTATATCAATAAAAAAAATAACAATCATGACCCAAGAGTTTACAACCCCTTTGCAATAACAAGCACATACGGTGCTCTAACTTCACTATATTAGAACACGACCCAGCACTTTACTACCCGGTTGCAATGACCACAGTGCTCTAATTACCACTTAGAACACAGCCCAACTCTTTGCAACCCGGTAGCAATAACCACTTACTGCAACCACAGTAATACAATACAATACAATACAATACAATTTTATTTAGGTAAGGTACATACATACAATAAATATTTACAAGGATTGTTTAACTTATAGGTATAGCTAGTACATACAATGCCTAAAGCCACTATTACGCAAAGCGTTTCGGGCATGAATGACACACTAGGCTTCGTGACACTTCAATTATATATGTTGTACCTGCTGACCACCCGTAGCCTTCAGCTATCAAACGCAAATGTGGAACACAGAGGAGATCACACACTCCTGATCAACTTTGGTATGTGATTAGCGACCCCACGGATCGATAATTACTCCTGTGAATTACGATACTTGACCGAGCTGCCAGCTGTCATTTCTCACAGCCACGTTACTGACACTTCACCACAAGTCTACCAAAATTTCGTTAACGTGTCAGCCACATAAGTATATATATATAACATTTATTATAGCCCTGGGAACACAACACTTGTATAAACACACACTGGTATTACTCCACAATAATCAAATGCCAGGAAATCCCAGTTGTTACCACACTGACACACTACCGTGAAAATGATGACGGGAACGGGACTCCTCTCCTGCAAAAGACTACAAGGACATGGGACACAACAATAACAATTCCTCCTAAAAAATTGTAAATACATATAAATCCCACCAGTATGAAGTATAACACACTAGGATGGCCCTCACGGTCCTCAGTGTAATAACACTGTATGTGTTCCCGTGTACACACACACACACACACACACACACACACACACACACACACACACACACACACACACACACACACACACACACACACACACACACACACACACACACACACACACACACACACACACACACACACAGTGTGTGTGTGTTGCTAGCAGGAATGGATCTGGACTACTAATCATGGGAGACTTCAACCATGGGAAGATAGATTGGGAGAACAGAGACCCGCATGGAGGACCAGAAACATGGAGAGCTAAGCTGCTGGACGTGGCAACAAGAAACTTTCTAAGCCAGCACATCAAGGATCCAACAAGAATGAGAGGAGAGGATGAACTAGCAATGCTTGATCTGATATTTACCCTAAATGAGTGGGATATAAGGGAAGTCAAGATGGAAGCGCCCTTGGGAATGAGTGATCACAGTGTATTGAACTTTGAGTACCTGGTAGAGCTAGGAATTATCCCCCCCCCCCCCAAAAAAAAAAGAACTAGGAAACAAAAGGCTGGCATACCGAAAGGGAAATTATGAGGAGATGAGAAGCTTCCTAAGGGAAATACCTTGGGACACAGACCTCAGAGCTAAGTCTGTACAAGATATGATGGACTATGTCACCCAAAAGTGTCAGGAGGCAGTAAGCAGATACATCTCGGCCCAAAAGGAAAAATCCGAGAAGCAAAAGAAGAATCCATGGTATAATAGGGCATGTATGGAAGCAAAGGTACTGAACAAAAGGGCGTGGAGGAACTTCCGGAATAACAGAACAACAGAAAGCGGAGAGAGATACCAGAGAACCAGGAATGAGTACGTCAGGGTGAGAAGAGAAGCAGAGAAAAGTTATGAAAATGATATAGCAAACAAAGCCAAAACCGAACCAAAGCTACTCCACAGTCACATCAGAAGGAAAACAACAGTGAAAGAACAGGTAGTGAAACTTAGAACAGGCGAGGACAGGTATACAGAGAATGACAAAGAGGTGTGTGATGAACTCAACAAGAGGTTCCAAGAGGTCTTCACAACAGAACAAGGTGAGGTCACTGTGCTAGGAGAAAGGGAAGTGTTATGGTTCTGGTCAGACAAACAATCTTCGTCCACATGGTTTTATTCTCCGCCAGTAACAACAACAAAAACATTATCAGGTACATGAAATATTATTAACAAGATCATAAACAAAAGAGCATCTGCTCCAAACATGCTACCACCAACATCTGTAGTACTCAATCCCAACATTCCTCCCCTTTTAAAAAACTATATCCCTACAGGTTAAGTCTATCAGGCGGTCGTATGACTCTTCCTGATTTTCTCAACTGGGAGTCCTGACCTGTTACTTCTGGGAAACATTCTTCTGAATTACTCCTTGTAGAGTCCATAGGATTAACTGTATCCCCATTACCCTCTACTGCCCCTTGCTCTGCCTCCCGGTCTCCTGCAGGTGCTGCTATCCCTTCATTATTAGGATGGATATCACTAGTTGCCCCACCCCCACCTGAAGGGTCTTTAAAATTCCCTGTGAACCTTGGCATGAGCTGATCGGCATGCCTTTTCCAATTAATGTTCCCAAAACTCTGCACTTGCACAGTGAAGTTCCTGCGGCCCAGGACCTCCCTAATTTTCCCTTCCACGCAGGGCTTTCCACTTCCAAAATTCCTTGCATATACTGCATCCCCCTCATTAAACAACAATTCCTCTCCCTGAGCCAACTGACTGGCCAAGCTAGTTACCGATTTCTCTTTATTGGGATCTGTCTTTACTGCTTCCAATGTGCACTTTAAAGTGTCTATTAAACAGTAATTCAGAAGGAGATTTACCAGTAGTAGAATGAACAGTTTTCCTTTGATTATATAAAAATCTACAAAGCCTTGTATTAATAGTACCTTCCGTAAACCGCTTTAACCCTTCTTTCAAGGATCTCACTGCTCTCTCTGCTAGACCATTTGAAGAAGGATTATAGGGGGCAGGTGTTACATGTTTAAAACCATTTTTCCGAAAAAAAATCCTCCATTTCCACAGAAACAAAATAAGGAGCATTGTCTGAGACAATTATGTCTGGCAATCCAAAATTACAAAATGTTTTCCTTAGTAATTCACAAGTTACAGATGATGTGGTGGAATTACACACATGCACATCCAGAAATTTGGTGTATGAATCCACCACCACTAGGTAATATTTATTATCCATAGGTCCCGCATAATCTACATGAAGTCTAGACCAGGGTTTTCTAGTGCATGGCCAAGAAAGTACTGGGGCCTGGGGTTTCTGATAATTCTTAAAGCAAATATGACAATTTTTTGTTACCTCAGCAATATCCTAGTCTATTTTTGGCCACCAAACCCAACTTCTAGCTTCTGCTTTCATAGCATTTATGCCATTATGGCCTACATGCAGCTGTTCCAAAATCTTACATCTCAGTTCCCCAGGCACCACCACTCTATTCCTATACAAGAGTACATCCTGGTGAATACTAAGGTCAGCCTTCACTGCAGCATACTCTGACAATAACAAATTATCATTCCAACCATATTTGACATTTTTCAACAACAGTTTTAATTTAGGATCTCTACCAGTTGCCTTCCTAATAGTCTGAAATGAAATATCCTCAAAAGACATAGATTCCACCAGGTTAACATACTCCACTGGAATACTGGAATTTAATTCTTCTGTCACAGGCAATCTACTTAATGCATCAGCTACTACATTATCCTTGCCTGGCTTAAACTCTAAATCATACTCAAACTGCGAGAGTAGTAATGCCCATCTTTGAATTCTAGCATTGGCATTAACTGGAATCTGCTTACCTCTGCCAAGCAATCCTAGCAGGGGTTTATGATCTGTTCTAGCAAGAAATTTCCTCCCCAGCAGAAAATACCTCAGTTTTTTTTACAGCTTATACCAAAGCTAAGCTTCTTTATCTAACTGAGAATAATTCTGTTCTGCAGGAGATAATTTCTTGCTAGCAAAATATACTACTTTATCCTGACCATCTACTTCCTGTAATAATACACAACCCACTCCTACTGGGGAAGCATCTACCTCCAGTTTTAACGGGAGTCTACCTGTAAAATTAGTGAGCACTGGAGAATTGATCAATTCCTGCTTAATATTCCTGAATGCATTTTCCTCTCTTGCTGCCCACTTAAATCTAGCCCCTTTTTTCAACAATTCATACAAGGGTGCTAATTTTGTTGAAAAGTTCTTCACGAACTTACAAAAATATGTAACCATCCCAACAAAAGACTGTACTTCCCCAACTGATGTTGGGGCTGGAGCATCTATTATAGCAGCTACATTTTTGTGAGAAGGAGTAAAGCCCTTACCTGAAATATGGTACCCCAGATATTCAATGGCCTTGGTCTTCAACGTTGTTTTTCCCTTATTAATCTTCACATTGTGCTTTTGCAAAAGATTCAAAACTTGTTCTAATCTAGCATCATGCACTTCCTCATTCTCCCCACATACAATAATGTCATCTAAAAACTAGCCACACCTTCAATGTTAACTAACAACTGGGACATGAATCTCTGAAAAATTGCTGGAGACGAGGAGAGTTCAAAAGGAAGTCTTTTATATTTAAATAACCCCTTGTGGGGTATTAATCACTAATAATTTCTGGCTCTCCTCTACAGGAATTTGCAAGTAAGCATCTTTCAGGTCAATCTTAGAAAAAATTGCTCCCTTGCAGACCACTGACAACAACTCATCTATCTTAGGTAAAGGGTACTTCTCACAGTGTATGCGGTTGTTCAGTTCTTTGAAGTCTGCACAGATTCTCAAGGATTTCCGATCTGCCTTCAACACTGGTACAATTGGGGCTGCCCACTCACTATGTGTAATTGGCTCTAAGATGCCTTCTGCCACATGCTTTTCCAGGGCTGATTCTACCAATTGCTTGTAATGAAACGGCACTGTTCTTCCCTTGAAAAATTTAGGTGAAGCCCCACTTTTCAGGTGAATTTTTGCCACCATGCTATTAATTGGCTTATCTGCCTCCACTGAATATTTGTCTAACATTTGTTCGGCACTTTTAATTGTTTTAACTATCGACAATTCATCTAGGCCCGCCAAGAAAATTCCCACTTTTTTCATGAGATCCTTACCACATAGGCTAGGATTATGTGAATCCACTACATAAAAATCCTGGACAATTTCTTTTCCATTATAACCTACTTTTGCCGACACCTTGCCATAGACCTTAATCGGTACATTATCATAAGCACTTAAAGATTTTTTACCTGATTTTACATTCAATTGCAAGGTATCTGCCCAATCTCTAGACAATGTTGACACTGCAGCACCAGTGTCCAGTTCCAAGAGAACTAACTACCCATTAATTACAAAATTCACCACTTGTGACTTCACTGAACATACCTTTTCTTTCACCGAATATAGTCGGTTTTCCTCACCTGCAGCTTCTTCAGACTGGTTACCTTCCTCTACTGCCTTGACCACAGTACCACTACCTCTTCTTCCTGCATTCCCTGGTCGTCTCCTCTCCCAGGCCTTGTTGTTCCTGTTCAGATATTCCCTACACACTCTCTGCAAGTGTCCCTCCTTGTTACAAAAGTTGCATATATAGGCACGAAACTTGCACTTACTACTTATGTGCTTGTATCCACAGTGTGTACATCTGGTCTGGCTCTGTACGACCATAATTTCCTGAGAAGAAGTCTTACTTCCAAAAGCCCTTTCCAGGTTCAATATCTTCTCGAGCACTGCCCATGAAGTCATCGATTGTAGATCCAAATTTTCTGCCACCAGGTTAGGGAAATAATTCTCCTTTTCCACTGCCCATGAACAACTGGTCCCTAACCCTGCCGTCCAACTGTGCTCCGAAGTTGCAGTGGTTAAACAAAGCCTTCAATTCCGCAAATAAATCCTGTACGGATTCCTGCTGCTTTTTCGTCCTCCTCTGGAAATCCATCAAACTCCTGTGATACGATGGTTTCATCACATACTGAAGTTTAAGCAAAGCAATCAAGTCTACATAGGTCTTCGTGTGCGGTAGCTCAGGTGCACACAAATTTCCGAGAACACTATATGCTTCAGAACCCAGTGAAACTAAGAGTACCGCTTTCTTGGTGGCGTCCTCCTTAATCTCCCGGTACTGAAAGTTTGCTTCCAGCAGGCTGAGCCACCGGTCCAACGAGATCTTGGCAGTGTTTAACGGCTCGATTGACATGGTAGCCATGGCCACGGTGTAGCACACTCCACTGTTATATGCGAAGCGTCTACTCGTCCACACGACGTACCCTGCACTGTCTTGATCCTCACACCACGTCTCGTACCCAAGCTCTCTGCCAGCGATGTTTAATTCTCGTCGCCACTGTTATGGTTTTGGTCAGACAAACAATCTTCGTCCACATGGTTTTATTCTCCGCCAGTAACAACAACAAAAACATTATCAGGTACATGAAATATTATTAACAAGATCATAAACAAAAGAGCATCTGCTCCAAACATGCTACCTCCAGCATCTGTAGTACTCAATCCCAACAGGAAGTAAACCAGGGGCCTTGGAAGAGTTTAAAATTACGATAGAGGAGGTCAAGAGACACCTGCTGGACCTGGATGTTAGAAAGGCTGTTGGTCCAGACGGGATATCGCCATGGGTACTGAAAGAGTGTGCAGAGGCACTTTGCTTGCCACTCTCCATAGTGTATAGTAGGTCACTGGAGACGGGAGACCTACCAGAAATATGGAAGACAGCGAATGTGGTCCCAATATTCAAAAAGGGCGACTGGCAAGAGGCACTGAACTACAGGCCAGTGTCCTTAACTTGTATACCATGCAAGGTGATGGAGAAGATCGTGAGAAAAAACCTGGTAGCACACCTGGAGAGAAGGGACTTCGTGACAAATCGACAGCATGGGTTCAGGGAGGGTAAATCTTGCCTGACTGGCTTAATAGAATTCTATGACCAGGTAAAACAGATTAAGCAAGAAAGAGAGGGCTGGGCGGACTGCATTTTCTTGGATTGTCGGAAAGCCTTTGACACAGTACCGCATAAGAGGCTGGTACATAAGCTGGAGAGACAGGCAGGTGTAGCTGGTAAGGTGCTCTAGTAGATAAGGGAGTACCTAAGCAATAGAAAGCAGAGAGTTACGGTGAGGGGTGAGACCTCCGATTGGCGTGAAGTCCCCAGTGGAGTGCCACAGGGCTCTGTACTCGGTCCTATCTTGTTTCTGATATATGTAAATGATCTCCCGGAGGGTACAGATTCATTTCTCTCAATGTTTGCGGACGATGCCAAAATTATGAGAAGGATTAGGACAGAAGAGGACTGTTTGAGGCTTCAAGAAGACCTTGACAAACTGCAGGAATGGTCGAACAAGTGGTTGTTAGAGTTTAACCCAACCAAATGTAATATAATGAAGATAGGTGCAGGGAGCAGGAGGCCAAATACAAGGTATTATCTGGGAGAGGAAATTTTTCAGGAGTCAGAGAAAGAAAAAGACTTGGGAGTTGATATCACGCCAGACCTGTCTCCTGTAGCACATATCAAGAGGATAATATCAGCGGCATATGCCAGGCTGGCCAACATACGAACGGCATTCAGAAATTTGTGTAAAGAATCATTCAGAACTTTGTATACCACATATGTCAGGCCAATCCTGGAGTATGCAGCCCCAGCATGGAGTCCATATCTAGTCAAGGATAAGACTAAACTGGAAAAGGTTCAAAAATTTGCCACCAGACTTGTACCCGAGCTGAGAGGTATGAGCTACGAGGAGAGACTACGGGAATTAAACCTCACTTCGCTGGAAGACAGAAGAGTTAGGGGGGACATGATCACCACATTCAAGATTCTCAAGGGAATTGATAGGTTAGATAAAGACAGGCTATTTAACAAAAGGGGCACACGCACAAGGGGACACAGGTGGAAACTGAGCGCCCAAATGAGCCACAGAGATATTAGAAAGAACTTTTTTAGTGTCAAAGTGGGTGACAAATGGAATGCATTAGGAAGTGATGTGGTGGAGGCTGACTCCATACACAGTTTCAAGTGTAGATATGATAGAGCCCTATAGGCTCAGAAATCTGTACACCTGTTGATTGACGGTTGAGAGGCGGGACCAAAGAGCCAGAGCTCAACCCACGCAAGCACAACTAGGTGAGTACAACTAGGTGAGTACACACACACACACACACACACACACACACACAAACATGTACATCTGCCCTCAACACACCAAGTCCTGCCTTAACTGACAAAGACGTAGATAAGGGTGAAAATCTCATGCACCCCATGCCTCCCTTCACCTCTAAGGTGCTAGTAGAGCCAATAGGGCAGAACACCTGACCTCGAATTCAGGCTTAGAGATAATAATCACCAAATACACACAGGGTGCTTACTCATATGTACAGCTGGCACTTGCATACACTCCTCCTATACATACACACTGTCTGTAGGTGGCCACATCCTCAAGGTGGTGAACTAGGCTAGGGGTAGCCCAGCGCGGTGTCTCGCCTGGCTTAGTACGTTTGGTATACACCCTCACTTGGACGGCTTCGTACCTGGCTATCAGGACGAAGCATTGCGTTCGTCAAAATGGCGCCAAAACACTATTGAGCGTCTCTGTGTACCGAGATTCCCATGATTTTTTTTTTTAGAAAACTGCCCTGAACACTGGCAAGATATCCCCAGATCACTGCACTACAACAAGTCACTAGCAGGAGATCAGATAGTCTGATTGATAACTGAGATGGGGACTTACGACGCAGTCTGTTGCACTCTGCTCATATGGTTTTTTATTACCCACTTGTTACAATGTGATTACTACCCTTCCTCACTATCACAAGCAGATACGACGAGTTCCCGGATTCTGCTCATTCCCATGGACTCCCGTCATCGTTGGTGGATACTGGAGATGTACTTGGAGCCTCTAGAAGCAGTATTGTAGTTTCACTTGGCTGGCCGACCTGTGAAACCACGTCATACTAGGCTAGAGGCTGGTGCAGAATGGCGTCTCGATGCTGGGCAGCAAGAAGTGCCGGCTTCTCGGTCCTCCTCAAACGAACCAATAAAAGAAATACATACAGCGGCCTACCTCCTTGGCCAATCATAGGTTAGCTTGCTTTGGCTCGCAGGGAGGCCTCCAAGATGGCCGCTTGTGTTGCTATAGTGACGGAGCGGGTGGCGGTGGGCTGCCTCATGGCTTCCCGCCCACTCCCTCCTCTCGCCTCAGTCTCCTCAACTCTTTACAAATAATGTTGCTACTTGCTCTAACTGTTTCTACAATTGCGCTACAATGGCCAATGTAGCATATTAGGAATGCTGATGACTTAGGCTCTCCAGTGAACCTATACACGGGATGTTTCGGGTACGGGTAGCCAAATCTAGTCCGGGTGCACGGCCATTCACGTGCTCCAGTGCACCGTGAGCGTCACGTGCACATACACCAGTAGAAGGTTTAGATGGTGCCAACCATTCTCTCACAGCCCTGAGAATCTTGAGGGACAACTGGAGCAGCTGGTTGCGGTCGAGCAGTTTGGGTACGCGTCGTCACCATGACTGGCTGGGAGGTGTCCTCAGAATCGTTGGTCGGTTGGACCTCCTCTGCAATGTGTTTCATAACAGGGTTTTCCATGGAAGAGTCAAATACCTGTGGTTTGTCACTGATGATGAGCTTCGTGGGTTCTTGATCTTCTGCCAAGTCGTTGACCAGGAGAAGTTGAATTCCTGGCATGCACAAAGATGGCCACTTGGACTCCCTGATGGCGACTTGGACGTCACCACAAACGAACAAACAATCCAGGTGGACTAGCGAGTCTGTATGGAGTGTTTGCAGTGAGGTCAGTGCTGAGGACAGCTTCTCCGGTGTAGGTGATGTTGGGTGCAACTGCTTTGAGGAGAATTGATTGTAGAGCAGCTGTATCCTTCAAGATGTTCAAGTGGATCCTTCCCTCCGAATCTCAACTGCTGAAAGAGACAGTTCAGGGGTATAGGTGTCTGTGGAAGAGAGAAAGATCAGAGGATGGAATATGGATATTCATTACAGGCTTATGAGGTTTAGGAGGAGGTAGTTTTGGTTTGTGGATCTCACTGCTGGACTTACAGTAAGGATTGGTACACTTTTCTATGGTATGCCCATACACTTAACAATTCCTGCAGTAAAGCGAGTATTTCACATCACCAGTACCCACTTTAGCAGGACTGGACCAAGATGACTTACTGGGAGGTGTGTCTGATGACGATCGGTGAATTAGGCTGTAGGTGTCAGCCAGTTGCACACACGTAGTAAGATTGGTCTCTCCTTTGTCTGAAATGTAGAGACGGAAATTCCATCAAGATGATGTTGAGGAGATCTGCAAAGGTGGTGATTGTTACCTATCGTTCGTTACGGCTCGTGACCCTACAGCAGCCAAGCTTTAATTACGTCTAGGGATACGAGAAAACTGCTGTTCTCAAGAGCGGATCACCAGTATAACCCCTTGATAAGTAATGAGCACATAAATAAAAATCTTCCTTTAGGACTGAAGAATAGATACAAAATATTATATAGATATATATTCAAGACAGTATAATATAAAAACACAGATCGTAAAGTTAACTTATTCAACAAACCAAAGTATTGTCATATCACTTAATATAATATAATAAAATATGGCACAACAAGAAATAAACAGACTTATCTCCCACATGTTACTCCGTCGAGTCCCTTTCAGCTACTGAACTCTCGCTCTGTCGCAACCCAAATTCTCACCTCCCGTCTGCCTCATCCCAGGATGAGGGATGGAAACTAAGGACTTTTTAATATTTAAAACTAATTGAACAACCACTTGTTCTCAAAACACACAAGAATGCAAATTAGAGATAATAGTTACTTACAAAATATATAAGTATAATGCCACCTGTTTAATTACAGAACATAAACAATTATATATACTAAATAAAAGTGACATCTGGAACTCCCAAAACTGAACAGGTCCAGCTTTCCCGAATCAAACAGGTAATAGACGTGTGCAACGCAACCGCGCTCCTGTCTCCACTGACGCTGCCACACCACACGATAATTTACCAAAACACAATGTGTGTACATATACAGGCAATGATATAATAGACAAAAAAAGTTATTTTAAATTTATATACGTATTCTGCTAGGAGTACGTAACACTTCCACCTCCAAGAAAAAAAATGCAATAGATTGAAGATCAATGGCATTTTTTCAAAGTAAAATGTATGACACTTGAAATTTATGGTATTAATTACACCAAACATGTAAAAGTAATAAGAACACATCTCTGGACCAAAATGAAAACACTCCAAATATAGTCTTACAGGAAACTCAGAAATTTCAGTCTTATGACTATGTTCTACATATGTGTCACTGGGGTATGCAAATTTATCTCTCCAAGGTACTATCTCATTTATTTCACTTTGTTTCAGATCATATTTCACACTCCTATATACAACAGTATCATTAGTAGCATGAATAGAATTGTCAATAAAGGTAGCTGCTTTCACACAGTTATCATGGCAATTTAGCTTTTCATATGTTTCTACTATTTCTCTAAGATCAGTTCCGTATTTCCATGTGATCCCTTTTCCACATGGTGAAGTTTTCCAAGACAGACTCCATTTTCCATTACTCCCTTTTTCTGGAGCTGAACTGCTTAATTGAAGCTGACTGAATGTTGAGTAGATTTGGGACTTCTCCTGGGTATGCTCTGACACAGACATCTGCTCTTCATCACTCTTGATCCTCTGTGGAACACATACTCTCGCCCAATGTATACTAAAATTAGAGAAATTAGCATTAAATCTCACAATTATGCATAAGACTTTCCCATTCATAGAACCTTCCGAAACACAAGACACCGACTTAGCAAACCTTTGACCTTCAAACCAAGAAATACAACCCAAGATAAGTGCAAAGACTACCTGATCGAACTGACTCAGATGATCCATAAGGAACACAGAAATCAATTGCCTCATAACTCTGTCATAACGATCAGTGAAAGAAAACAGGCATATGCCTAGGTACCATATCTCAATCAGAACTCCGAAGACAAGTTCACACCCCCTGATGGTGAACTTGAACACAACACACACTTTCATCAACCGTCTAGTCTTCCAAAAGACTAAATAAAACATGCCGAAAACTTTACAACCCTCACCATTACTTCCCAAGTGATTTACGTCTGATGACAACCAATCAACCAAGAGGTTTAAGGGTCTTAACATCTTGAAGATGAACAGCAGATTACCTGGGAAACACCCAAGGACAATCTGAAACCCTTCACAATGATTAACTCTAGGTAGGATAACCTTATCCCCCAACTTGAAATACACACCTGGAGCCTCAAACATCTGCTCCCCAGTATGATTTAATCCTTCACCCACAATATGACTCTGAAAGTCAACACCACACTTAAGTGGAACATACACTTTTATCACTCGTGCATCAAAATTAACTGGATCTGAATATAGAGACACTGCTCTAGCATAACTCACCACTTCCTCAGAACTGGATGCACAACCTACTTGAGTAAACTCTCTCTGCTCAACCACAAGGCTTGACAAAGATGTCCCACAGTCCATCACTTCACAAGAAAATGGCTCCTGCAGAATAAAAGTAGATTTCAACATCCTACACACACTCTGACTCAATGTACACAATGAGAAATACTTACTCCACATAGAATAAGAATCACAACTCCGCAACTTAGATCCAAATGCTACTTTACCACTCTCAATGATTTTACCAAAAGTTCCTCCCATGACTTCTGGAGCTGCTCGGAGTACTGTCTGCTCACAATCAATAATATCACTACCAAGCTGGGTCACATCCTCACAGACAACTGAAGAGGGAGGCTCAATGGGTCTCCATCTACTCAACAGAATCTGATCCTCTGGCTGCTTTCCCACACTCTCCAAAACTGGATCTACAGTACAGACTGTCTCCTTGCTTCTCTCTGAAATCTTAGGGTCAGTTCTACTCAATGCACTTAAATTAAGGGAATCTGAAACGAGCGGGCAAGTAACAGGTAGTTTGACCTCCTCCCCTATTATATCACCTTGACTAGGGTGAGGCGGGGCCTCTACAACGGACTTACTCTCGACAACTGATTCTAAACTTGGAGTGAGCGGGAATACTTCTGCCAACCCGACATCTTGTCCTAAACCATTCACTTGGCTGGAATACAGAGTTGTGGCTTTTAAGTTTCTCTCAACTCCTGGCACAACGTTCGTAGTGAGCGGGCAAGACAATGGTACATGGACATCCTTTCCCAATTTATTGGAATAAAGCAGAGTCATAGTATCAGGCTTACTCTCAACAACTAAATCGGCCACACAGGAATCTGGAACAACCACATCCCACTTCTCCACTGAAGGGGTACTGGTTACTGGAACAAATGCTTGAGTAACAACATCAGAACTGACAACTGGATTTATATTAGTACTGACATCAGCACAGGTAGAATGGACAAAACCATCTTCTACAACAGGTTCATTCATAGAACTAACTTCAGCACAGGCAGAATAAACATGGTCTGCAACGGGCTGTTTACACAAACGGGGATCAATCTCACCCACAACATGGTTTATGGCCACATCATTACCCAATATAACATCCACACCTGGGATGGGCAACTGTGTACTAACACCTACAGTGCATAAACTTGGTGTAATGGTGGATCTGAAATTAATGTCTATTAGAGGTACAGTTTTACATCCTGCAACACTCTGAAGAACAACAAACTTTCCAGTATCTCTCTTTTCAACATCAGAAAGAATACTGGATGAAATTATGGTTTGGGAAGCACCTGTATCACGAAGAATAACCACTGGCTTCCACTTCCCATTAATACACAAAACTTCACCTGAAGACATATATGGTGAATACTGTTTCACCCAATTGGGGTTTACAGTTACATGTTTATTAGTAAGTTTATTTTGCACACCTCTGCAATAAATGAGACCAGTTGGTCGTAACTCAGGGTGCAATATAAAACAGGAATTAATTCCATGGCCTTTTCTCTTACAATGGGAACAAGACCTTACAGTGGACACACCTGTGGAACCAACTGTAGGTTTAGAAATAACCTTATTATCATTTGACATTCCTGACAATGAAGTAGCAGGGTTAGGTTTTGTAAGAGAAGAGCTCATGGGAGTAACTGGAGCACTAGGACGGGATGGATTCTGATAAGGAGTTCGGTGAGCATTATAATTTACGCTACGACTAGACTTAGGTGAAGTGGCCGTAAACTGGGCCTTAGTCAACAACTCATGCTCAACCGCGAGCTTTGACAGCTCATAAATGTCTGTTACATTCTTTTGTTCTGCCATAAAAGTAGACAACTGGTCTGGGAGACATGACAATACTTCTTCCATTATAAGAAGATTCTTTAAAGCATCAAAGTCAGTGACTGAAAGTGACTTTAACCATCTGTTGCAAAAATTTGTCTTCTGACGAGTAAAATCTGCTATTGTCTGATCACTTATCCTCCTTAGGTTTCTAAACTTTTGCCTGTGTGCCTCTGGATTTAACTGATACGCATTTAAGATGCTTTTCTTTACAAATTCATAATCAAAACTATGAGCGTCAGGTAGGGATGTAAAAACCTCCTGACTACGCCCCTTAAATTGAGACTGCATAATGGCTACCCACTGATCCCTTGGCCAGTTCATACTGATGGCAATTTTATAAAAATGTGCAAAGAAAACCTCAGGATCCTCCTCATTGAACTTGTTTAACTCTATATACTTATTCATCCTGATGGGATTATTATCACTATTTATTGAAACATTACTAGTATTTCCATGCCCAGCTGCCATACGCTGTGATTCAAGCCTGAAGTTAGTGTCAGCCATTTGTTGTTGAATCTCTAATTGTTGCTTTTTTGTGGCTTCTATTTGCAACTGTGATTGTTGCAAATAAATTTCTAAACGTCTAGTCTCAAGCTCCCTCTGCTGAGCTTCCGCCTCTAATATTCTCTGTTCTTTTTGAGCTTCAAGCTCTAATTGGCGAGCTTCTAACTCAAGACGCTTTAACGTCATCTGATCACTCGACTCCTCTTTTAACTCTTCTAGAATTTCTTCATCTAACTCCCCATTCTCAACAAAATGTGTCACAATGACTTTCAATATTTGGGCTTTAACCATTCTATTGTTGGCGGTCAATTCCAACTGATTTGCCATTTGTATTAACTCAGTCTTTTTAAGGCTCTGAATCCTTTCAAAGTCTGTGTGAGCCACCAACGCTGCAACTTTCTCCTCCATCGTTACTAACACTTGGCACTTGATTCACAACAATAATTAAAAACAATGGCACTGCACTACACTTCACTGTAAAATTGTCACCACACTGAAAATTCGCTTGGCCTCACTGCACAAACAAAATATATAGGATGACTTACCTCAAAATCGTGAAACGTTGTTACTTGACACACAGGAAAGCTTGCTTGGCACATGGAATAGTTCTTAAGAAACACACAGACACCTAACACACTGGTACCTAGGAAGGCAAGGTTAGATTAGCATAATCAGGTTAAGTGGGAACAATATATCCCGGACGGGCCCCCATAACTCTTTGTTACCTATCGTTCGTTACGGCTCGTGACCCTACAGCAGCCAAGCTTTAATTACGTCTAGGGATATGAGAAAACTGCTGTTCTCAAGAGCGGATCACCAGTATAACCCCTTGATAAGTAATGAGCACATAAATAAAAATCTTCCTTTAGGACTGAAGAATAGATATAAAATATTATATAGATATATATTCAAGACAGTATAATATAAAAACACAGATGGTAAAGTTAACTTATACAACAAACCAAAGTATTGTCATATCACTTAATATAATATAATAAAATATGGCACAACAAGAAATAAACAGACTTATCTCCCACATGTTACTCCGTCGAGTCCCGTTCAGCTACTGAACTCTGTCGCAACCCAAATTCTCACCTCCCGTCTGCCTCATCCCAGGATGAGGGATGGAAACTAAGGACTTTTTAATATTTAAAACTAATTGAACAACCACTTGTTCTCAAAACACACAAGAATGCAAATTAGAGATAATAGTTACTTACAAAATATATAAGTATAATGCCACCTGTTTAATTACAGAACATAAACAATTATATATACTAAATAAAAGTGACATCTGGAACTCCCAAAACTGAACAGGTCCAGCTTTCTCGAATCAAACAGGTAATAGACGTGTGCAACGCAACCGCGCTCCTGTCTCCACTGACGCTGCCACACCACACGATAATTTACCAAAACACAATGTGTGTACATATACAGGCAATGATATAATAGACAAAAAAAGTTATTTTAAATTTATATACGTATTCTGCTAGGAGTACGTAACAGTGATTTGGGCTGATTCCTGCCACTTCATTAGATATCTTGTCTTATTTTCAGCAAATTCTAAATAAGTAGTAGCACTAGATTTGATGTAGTCTCTATATCTACGTCTGTAACTTTCTACTGATCGAAGGTAGGCATCAATCACTGCCTGTTTCACTACATGATAGTCTCTGTAGCCAGAGAACTGAGGGTCAAGGCAGCTCTACCTGTCAAATGAGATTTGAGAAGTATCGACCACTGATCCTGAGGCCAAATGGGTTGGTTAGCTAGAGCCTCAAATGAAGAAAAGAATGCGTCCACCTCAGTTTCTACAAAAGGTTTCATTAACTTAATGGCGTGAGAAACATTGAAACATACTGAGAGTTTAGCTTCTGCTTCCTGGCGCTGAGTGACGTGGGCAGTTTCAAGGTCAAACTCTTTACATCGGAGCTCTAGTCTCTCTTGGTTACGGTCACGTTGTAGGACAGCTTGTTCTCTCTCACGTTCACGTTCCAATGCAGCTCGTTGTTTAGCGATTTGGAGTTGAAGTTCAAGTAGTTCTTTCTGAAGGGCAGCTTCCCGATTTCTTATCTGAAGAGCTTGCTTCTGACGTTCGCATTCTATGTTAGCTAACTCGATCTTCAACTTCATGGCTGCCAGGGCAGTCTTATCTGCAATTAGATGTTGTTTGTGCTCCGCCGATGTGATTCGATCGTTGTTGACGAGGAAATCTAAAATTAGATTATGGAGATCAGTTTTAGTGGCTCCATGAGGAGAAGTGATATGATACTCTGCAACGAGCGTCAGCAGTTCCGACTTGGTAGCGCCGATGAGGTTGCCCACTTCATCCTCTGGGTTGTGACGGAATGCGGCGAGTTGATGTTTGATGTTATTATCAACAAGTGAACCAATGTTCGAGTTGTTAGACTGAAAAGATAACGTGTCAAGTCTGGCAACTTTAAACTATCCTGTGTGGAATTATAATGGTTATAAGGTAAGGTTACATGAATTAAATGGATTAATTATTAAATCATAAATGGTGAAACAAAATGTTTCAAGTAGTACAAAGGAATGTAGAGACTTCTTTACCCGGTACTCTATTAATGACGAGGATAAGGGCAAGAGGTGTCCTACTAAGACTAGATAATACTTAAAGAGTTATCATTCTTTGTGCTCTGGAAAAGAATGTGAAACTCCCTACCTGGGTAAGGGGCCATGAGTTAGTTTTCTAAACTTTGTTCAATGTCATCAAATCTTTTTTGACTAGTTGTATATGAAAAGGGCTGCAATTGTTCCAGGTTTCAGTACTTCAGCCTAAATAGAAAAGGAGATTTAATTTTTTTATCGAATATTACACAATTTCAGTAAGTTCCTACAACCACAAGTTTCAAATATCACCATTCTGTGACCTTTTCTGACACATTAGCATATAATAAAGGATCTTATGCCACAGATTTTCCATAATAAGTTTAGTTTTACTAATACAAATAGTCAAAGTTCCCCCAAAACATTATGCAAATATATGTTTATTGCTATTATAAAATCAATAAATGAACTTTGGAAAAAACTCTGGCATAAAATTTTAGAGACTAACTTTACATAGAAGGTGTAAGTTTCATGTAAATTAAAACAAAAATGAAAGAGTAGTGGGACTACGTATATGTTACTTGAAAAATAAATAATTAAAAATTAAAGTCTAAGGTGCTGCTATCTGTAGTTGAGATTGGCATCAACCAATTTCCTCCAAAATTGGCACCCTTACAGATAAGCTTACGTGCAGTCAGGTGTACAAGTTTCATGCAAATTATCCGATAAACAAATAAGAAACATAAAATTGAAAAAAAATTATGAAACGAATTATTATTTTTTTATATAAGCTATTGTGATAGCTGAGAGCAAAGACATGATTTCAGTTGACACTTGTGTTTGATGTTAATTTTTTTTTTTTTTTTAAATTTTGAAACATAATTCAATATTTTTTCTCCATTCCTATTCATGCTATGATGCTGAGACTTGAACCAGATAAAACCCTTTTCATATACAACTCGTTAAAAATGTTTGATTGAAATCGAACTGTTTTTCATTTATTGCATATGTCAGGGGACATATTTTCCCTGCTCTCTCGTGCACTGAATTAAGTACGAAATTGCATAGTGCACCAGTGATGTGCACCGTGATTGAACTTTCTGTATATAACTTTTCCACAGTCGTGTTGGGTGTCGTTGGACAGCCCATGACATTTGCTAGCAATTGATGTCATTCTGATCGCTGTATCAGGTCTGTGAGGGAAATTACAGGAGGGAGTTGATTCCAGGGAAATTTTTGTACAAGTCAAGTGTAGAGAGGGAGGTATGGGGGGTTAACGGCCGTAGACCACCCCCCCTATCAAGTGTCCACCTCGTGAGAGAGGGGGTAGCGTCATGGGGCAGGTGCAGGAGTGGCTGAGGGTCTGGGGCCTCAGAAATGCTGAACCGTGATTGGCCAAGACGCTGAGGGGTACCGCATTGTACCCCCAGGCATGATGTTGGCGGGAAAGACATTCTTACCTAGGACGTTACCTTGAGGAGGACGTGTTTCCCGTGCTAGGCCAAGCATCGGGAAATACCGCCTGCAACGTTACTAAAGTCACGCCTACATCTTGCTATCTTTCCGTGTGCCGTGCGTAAGAATCCGGTAATCGGAAAGGGGCTTGTATCGAGCCGTGTGAACTTGTCATCTAGCCGCGTAATTGTGGGACGCCATCTTAGAGGAACTGGACTGAGTGAGGCGTAATTATCGGGCTACAAAAGTGACATCCGCCGTCGATCGTATCTGTGCTTGAAGATACTGCTGTGAGACGTGCCAGAAAAGGTTTCAGTGTTATGAGAGAAACCTTAAATGTTATAATTCTGAGGAACAGTGAAGGACTCCATCTCGGGTCTCGTGTACCGTGTAACACCATGTACCGTCGTATCCTGGGGTACCGTGTCAAGTGGAAGGGGCATGGTACCGCATTCCTGCTGTTGTGCGTACCCTGGCTTGACTAAGCCGGTGTGTCTGCGCCATCCTGGTCTCTGTGTGTGTGGAGCTAACCCCGTGGTCGAGGACCCTGTGCTCCACCTGACCACGTGTAGGAAGTGAGGACGCCTACGTCATCATCCAGCAGCAGCAGTGGGAGTGTGATTGACGTGTATGTGTGAGTGAAAGAGCGGGGCCCCGCATGATTGATGTAAGTACACTGTTTCCGTTTGGGTAATAAAACTCTGAAGCTGGGTTCGCCCCCAGTGTTCCGTTGTCCTCTGTCCCTGGGACCACCTGGGGAGGTGAATGGGAATTGCAGACGTGTGAGTCTACCCTGTTGTTGTCATCAAGTTGAGGATTGGGCCCAACTGTGATTTATGACGTGTGTGAAGACACCTAGTGACACATTCAGAGGTAAAGTGAGTTATTTACTTCTATTTTTTTTCTATGTGCCGTGTATGTATTCGCTGTAATTTGATTCCCTTTTTCAGCAGTGAAAAGTGGTAACAGGGAGATTTCCCTTGGTTATATATTTTACTGTTGTGTTGTGGTAAAGTGTGAATTATTGGTGGATAATTTACTGGGGGAAGTCATTCACAAGTTTTGCCGTGAGTGGCAAGGATGTACTGTGTTGTACTGTGATGTACTGTGTTGTACTGTGTGTATAAACCGTAGACAAGTTTGACCTTGGTGGAAGGCGTTGTGTACTGTGAAGGATTCCGTGAGAATTAAAGTCAGTTAACGTCACCGGGGGTCACGATTTACTTAACGAGGTCACTTGTTCGTTGAACATTGTTGTGATTAACGTAGGGATGTGTAAAGGCAACAGTCACAGTGAAGTTCACGCAGTGGAGGAATTGTCAAGTGAAGACTAACGTAGTGTTAACGATTTAACGAGCTGTCGTTAATTGAGTGATTAACGCAAGGGGTTGACGGTCTGTTATGATCGGAGTCAATTGCGCTGTAATTAAGCTGTTGTAATTCGTTGGACTGATCAGCTCTGTCTGCGGACAGAGTGATTAAGCACTCGTAGCTAATTAAAGATAATTAGTAATCGCCACTTAGTGAATTCACCAGGTGTTGATGTTGTTGTTTACACGGATTATTGGAACATTGTGTGTGGTACAGTAGTCTACCCTCGTTAAGGTAATCTTGTCGTAAGACCGGAAGTGAACTGTCAGTTGAGAGACAGTAGGCTTTGTCAATACTCGTCTGAATTAATAGGCTGTTGTATTCAGTAATTAATTGGGAATTACTCACCGAATGCTTGACTTTCAAGTTGATGTAATTAATTGATGTACGAGTTATTGCTGCCATTTAAGTGTCGTTGAGACACGTGTGTGTTAACGTAATTCTAACTCAAGACGCTTTAACGTCATCTGATCACTCGACTCCTCTTTTAACTCTTCTAGAATTTCTTCATCTAACTCCCCATTCTCAACAAAATGTGTCACAATGACTTTCAATATTTGGGCTTTAACCATTCTATTGTTGGCGGTCAATTCCAACTGATTTGCCATTTGTATTAACTCAGTCTTTTTAAGGCTCTGAATCCTTTCAAAGTCTGTGTGAGCCACCAACGCTGCAACTTTCTCCTCCATCGTTACTAACACTTGGCACTTGATTCACAACAATAATTAAAAACAATGGCACTGCACTACACTTCACTGTAAAATTGTCACCACACTGAAAATTCGCTTGGCCTCACTGCACAAACAAAATATATAGGATGACTTACCTCAAAATCGTGAAACGTTGTTACTTGACACACAGGAAAGCTTGCTTGGCACATGGAATAGTTCTTAAGAAACACACAGACACCTAACACACTGGTACCTAGGAAGGCAAGGTTAGATTAGCATAATCAGGTTAAGTGGGAACAATATATCCCGGACGGGCCCCCATAACTCTTTGTTACCTATCGTTCGTTACGGCTCGTGACCCTACAGCAGCCAAGCTTTAATTACGTCTAGGGATACGAGAAAACTGCTGTTCTCAAGAGCGGATCACCAGTATAACCCCTTGATAAGTAATGAGCACATAAATAAAAATCTTCCTTTAGGACTGAAGAATAGATATAAAATATTATATAGATATATATTCAAGACAGTATAATATAAAAACACAGATGGTAAAGTTAACTTATACAACAAACCAAAGTATTGTCATATCACTTAATATAATATAATAAAATATGGCACAACAAGAAATAAACAGACTTATCTCCCACATGTTACTCCGTCGAGTCCCGTTCAGCTACTGAACTCTGTCGCAACCCAAATTCTCACCTCCCGTCTGCCTCATCCCAGGATGAGGGATGGAAACTAAGGACTTTTTAATATTTAAAACTAATTGAACAACCACTTGTTCTCAAAACACACAAGAATGCAAATTAGAGATAATAGTTACTTACAAAATATATAAGTATAATGCCACCTGTTTAATTACAGAACATAAACAATTATATATACTAAATAAAAGTGACATCTGGAACTCCCAAAACTGAACAGGTCCAGCTTTCCCGAATCAAACAGGTAATAGACGTGTGCAACGCAACCGCGCTCCTGTCTCCACTGACGCTGCCACACCACACGATAATTTACCAAAACACAATGTGTGTACATATACAGGCAATGATATAATAGACAAAAAAAGTTATTTTAAATTTATATACGTATTCTGCTAGGAGTACGTAACAGTGATTTGGGCTGATTCCTGCCACTTCATTAGATATCTTGTCTTATTTTCAGCAAATTCTAAATAAGTAGTAGCACTAGATTTGATGTAGTCTCTATATCTACGTCTGTAACTTTCTACTGATCGAAGGTAGGCATCAATCACTGCCTGTTTCACTACATGATAGTCTCTGTAGCCAGAGAACTGAGGGTCAAGGCAGCTCTACCTGTCAAATGAGATTTGAGAAGTATCGACCACTGATCCTGAGGCCAAATGGGTTGGTTAGCTAGAGCCTCAAATGAAGAAAAGAATGCGTCCACCTCAGTTTCTACAAAAGGTTTCATTAACTTAATGGCGTGAGAAACATTGAAACATACTGAGAGTTTAGCTTCTGCTTCCTGGCGCTGAGTGACGTGGGCAGTTTCAAGGTCAAACTCTTTACATCGGAGCTCTAGTCTCTCTTGGTTACGGTCACGTTGTAGGACAGCTTGTTCTCTCTCACGTTCACGTTCCAATGCAGCTCGTTGTTTAGCGATTTGGAGTTGAAGTTCAAGTAGTTCTTTCTGAAGGGCAGCTTCCCGATTTCTTATCTGAAGAGCTTGCTTCTGACGTTCGCATTCTATGTTAGCTAACTCGATCTTCAACTTCATGGCTGCCAGGGCAGTCTTATCTGCAATTAGATATTGTTTGTGCTCCGCCGATGTGATTCGATCGTTGTTGACGAGGAAATCTAAAATTAGATTATGGAGATCAGTTTTAGTGGCTCCATGAGGAGAAGTGATATGATACTCTGCAACGAGCGTCAGCAGTTCCGACTTGGTAGCGCCGATGAGGTTGCCCACTTCATCCTCTGGGTTGTGACGGAATGCGGCGAGTTGATGTTTGATGTTATTATCAACAAGTGAACCAATGTTCGAGTTGTTAGACTGAAAAGATAACGTGTCAAGTCTGGCAACTTTAAACTATCCTGTGTGGAATTATAATGGTTATAAGGTAAGGTTACATGAATTAAATGGATTAATTATTAAATCATAAATGGTGAAACAAAATGTTTCAAGTAGTACAAAGGAATGTAGAGACTTCTTTACCCGGTACTCTATTAATGACGAGGATAAGGGCAAGAGGTGTCCTACTAAGACTAGATAATACTTAAAGAGTTATCATTCTTTGTGCTCTGGAAAAGAATGTGAAACTCCCTACCTGGGTAAGGGGCCATGAGTTAGTTTTCTAAACTTTGTTCAATGTCATCAAATCTTTTTTGACTAGTTGTATATGAAAAGGGCTGCAATTGTTCCAGGTTTCAGTACTTCAGCCTAAATAGAAAAGGAGATTTAATTTTTTTATCGAATATTACACAATTTCAGTAAGTTCCTACAACCACAAGTTTCAAATATCACCATTCTGTGACCTTTTCTGACACATTAGCATATAATAAAGGATCTTATGCCACAGATTTTCCATAATAAGTTTAGTTTTACTAATACAAATAGTCAAAGTTCCCCCAAAACATTATGCAAATATATGTTTATTGCTATTATAAAATCAATAAATGAACTTTGGAAAAAACTCTGGCATAAAATTTTAGAGACTAACTTTACATAGAAGGTGTAAGTTTCATGTAAATTAAAACAAAAATGAAAGAGTAGTGGGACTACGTATATGTTACTTGAAAAATAAATAATTAAAAATTAAAGTCTAAGGTGCTGCTATCTGTAGTTGAGATTGGCATCAACCAATTTCCTCCAAAATTGGCACCCTTACAGATAAGCTTACGTGCAGTCAGGTGTACAAGTTTCATGCAAATTATCCGATAAACAAATAAGAAACATAAAATTGAAAAAAAATTATGAAACGAATTATTATTTTTTTATATAAGCTATTGTGATAGCTGAGAGCAAAGACATGATTTCAGTTGACACTTGTGTTTGATGTTAATTTTTTTTTTTTTTTTAAATTTTGAAACATAATTCAATATTTTTTCTCCATTCCTATTCATGCTATGATGCTGAGACTTGAACCAGATAAAACCCTTTTCATATACAACTCGTTAAAAATGTTTGATTGAAATCGAACTGTTTTTCATTTATTGCATATGTCAGGGGACATATTTTCCCTGCTCTCTCGTGCACTGAATTAAGTACGAAATTGCATAGTGCACCAGTGATGTGCACCGTGATTGAACTTTCTGTATATAACTTTTCCACAGTCGTGTTGGGTGTCGTTGGACAGCCCATGACATTTGCTAGCAATTGATGTCATTCTGATCGCTGTATCAGGTCTGTGAGGGAAATTACAGGAGGGAGTTGATTCCAGGGAAATTTTTGTACAAGTCAAGTGTAGAGAGGGAGGTATGGGGGGTTAACGGCCGTAGACCACCCCCCCTATCAAGTGTCCACCTCGTGAGAGAGGGGGTAGCGTCATGGGGCAGGTGCAGGAGTGGCTGAGGGTCTGGGGCCTCAGAAATGCTGAACCGTGATTGGCCAAGACGCTGAGGGGTACCGCATTGTACCCCCAGGCATGATGTTGGCGGGAAAGACATTCTTACCTAGGACGTTACCTTGAGGAGGACGTGTTTCCCGTGCTAGGCCAAGCATCGGGAAATACCGCCTGCAACGTTACTAAAGTCACGCCTACATCTTGCTATCTTTCCGTGTGCCGTGCGTAAGAATCCGGTAATCGGAAAGGGGCTTGTATCGAGCCGTGTGAACTTGTCATCTAGCCGCGTAATTGTGGGACGCCATCTTAGAGGAACTGGACTGAGTGAGGCGTAATTATCGGGCTACAAAAGTGACATCCGCCGTCGATCGTATCTGTGCTTGAAGATACTGCTGTGAGACGTGCCAGAAAAGGTTTCAGTGTTATGAGAGAAACCTTAAATGTTATAATTCTGAGGAACAGTGAAGGACTCCATCTCGGGTCTCGTGTACCGTGTAACACCATGTACCGTCGTATCCTGGGGTACCGTGTCAAGTGGAAGGGGCATGGTACCGCATTCCTGCTGTTGTGCGTACCCTGGCTTGACTAAGCCGGTGTGTCTGCGCCATCCTGGTCTCTGTGTGTGTGGAGCTAACCCCGTGGTCGAGGACCCTGTGCTCCACCTGACCACGTGTAGGAAGTGAGGACGCCTACGTCATCATCCAGCAGCAGCAGTGGGAGTGTGATTGACGTGTATGTGTGAGTGAAAGAGCGGGGCCCCGCATGATTGATGTAAGTACACTGTTTCCGTTTGGGTAATAAAACTCTGAAGCTGGGTTCGCCCCCAGTGTTCCGTTGTCCTCTGTCCCTGGGACCACCTGGGGAGGTGAATGGGAATTGCAGACGTGTGAGTCTACCCTGTTGTTGTCATCAAGTTGAGGATTGGGCCCAACTGTGATTTATGACGTGTGTGAAGACACCTAGTGACACATTCAGAGGTAAAGTGAGTTATTTACTTCTATTTTTTTTCTATGTGCCGTGTATGTATTCGCTGTAATTTGATTCCCTTTTTCAGCAGTGAAAAGTGGTAACAGGGAGATTTCCCTTGGTTATATATTTTACTGTTGTGTTGTGGTAAAGTGTGAATTATTGGTGGATAATTTACTGGGGGAAGTCATTCACAAGTTTTGCCGTGAGTGGCAAGGATGTACTGTGTTGTACTGTGATGTACTGTGTTGTACTGTGTGTATAAACCGTAGACAAGTTTGACCTTGGTGGAAGGCGTTGTGTACTGTGAAGGATTCCGTGAGAATTAAAGTCAGTTAACGTCACCGGGGGTCACGATTTACTTAACGAGGTCACTTGTTCGTTGAACATTGTTGTGATTAACGTAGGGATGTGTAAAGGCAACAGTCACAGTGAAGTTCACGCAGTGGAGGAATTGTCAAGTGAAGACTAACGTAGTGTTAACGATTTAACGAGCTGTCGTTAATTGAGTGATTAACGCAAGGGGTTGACGGTCTGTTATGATCGGAGTCAATTGCGCTGTAATTAAGCTGTTGTAATTCGTTGGACTGATCAGCTCTGTCTGCGGACAGAGTGATTAAGCACTCGTAGCTAATTAAAGATAATTAGTAATCGCCACTTAGTGAATTCACCAGGTGTTGATGTTGTTGTTTACACGGATTATTGGAACATTGTGTGTGGTACAGTAGTCTACCCTCGTTAAGGTAATCTTGTCGTAAGACCGGAAGTGAACTGTCAGTTGAGAGACAGTAGGCTTTGTCAATACTCGTCTGAATTAATAGGCTGTTGTATTCAGTAATTAATTGGGAATTACTCACCGAATGCTTGACTTTCAAGTTGATGTAATTAATTGATGTACGAGTTATTGCTGCCATTTAAGTGTCGTTGAGACACGTGTGTGTTAACGTAATTCTAACTCAAGACGCTTTAACGTCATCTGATCACTCGACTCCTCTTTTAACTCTTCTAGAATTTCTTCATCTAACTCCCCATTCTCAACAAAATGTGTCACAATGACTTTCAATATTTGGGCTTTAACCATTCTATTGTTGGCGGTCAATTCCAACTGATTTGCCATTTGTATTAACTCAGTCTTTTTAAGGCTCTGAATCCTTTCAAAGTCTGTGTGAGCCACCAACGCTGCAACTTTCTCCTCCATCGTTACTAACACTTGGCACTTGATTCACAACAATAATTAAAAACAATGGCACTGCACTACACTTCACTGTAAAATTGTCACCACACTGAAAATTCGCTTGGCCTCACTGCACAAACAAAATATATAGGATGACTTACCTCAAAATCGTGAAACGTTGTTACTTGACACACAGGAAAGCTTGCTTGGCACATGGAATAGTTCTTAAGAAACACACAGACACCTAACACACTGGTACCTAGGAAGGCAAGGTTAGATTAGCATAATCAGGTTAAGTGGGAACAATATATCCCGGACGGGCCCCCATAACTCTTTGTTACCTATCGTTCGTTACGGCTCGTGACCCTACAGCAGCCAAGCTTTAATTACGTCTAGGGATACGAGAAAACTGCTGTTCTCAAGAGCGGATCACCAGTATAACCCCTTGATAAGTAATGAGCACATAAATAAAAATCTTCCTTTAGGACTGAAGAATAGATATAAAATATTATATAGATATATATTCAAGACAGTATAATATAAAAACACAGATGGTAAAGTTAACTTATACAACAAACCAAAGTATTGTCATATCACTTAATATAATATAATAAAATATGGCACAACAAGAAATAAACAGACTTATCTCCCACATGTTACTCCGTCGAGTCCCGTTCAGCTACTGAACTCTGTCGCAACCCAAATTCTCACCTCCCGTCTGCCTCATCCCAGGATGAGGGATGGAAACTAAGGACTTTTTAATATTTAAAACTAATTGAACAACCACTTGTTCTCAAAACACACAAGAATGCAAATTAGAGATAATAGTTACTTACAAAATATATAAGTATAATGCCACCTGTTTAATTACAGAACATAAACAATTATATATACTAAATAAAAGTGACATCTGGAACTCCCAAAACTGAACAGGTCCAGCTTTCCCGAATCAAACAGGTAATAGACGTGTGCAACGCAACCGCGCTCCTGTCTCCACTGACGCTGCCACACCACACGATAATTTACCAAAACACAATGTGTGTACATATACAGGCAATGATATAATAGACAAAAAAAGTTATTTTAAATTTATATACGTATTCTGCTAGGAGTACGTAACAGTGATTTGGGCTGATTCCTGCCACTTCATTAGATATCTTGTCTTATTTTCAGCAAATTCTAAATAAGTAGTAGCACTAGATTTGATGTAGTCTCTATATCTACGTCTGTAACTTTCTACTGATCGAAGGTAGGCATCAATCACTGCCTGTTTCACTACATGATAGTCTCTGTAGCCAGAGAACTGAGGGTCAAGGCAGCTCTACCTGTCAAATGAGATTTGAGAAGTATCGACCACTGATCCTGAGGCCAAATGGGTTGGTTAGCTAGAGCCTCAAATGAAGAAAAGAATGCGTCCACCTCAGTTTCTACAAAAGGTTTCATTAACTTAATGGCGTGAGAAACATTGAAACATACTGAGAGTTTAGCTTCTGCTTCCTGGCGCTGAGTGACGTGGGCAGTTTCAAGGTCAAACTCTTTACATCGGAGCTCTAGTCTCTCTTGGTTACGGTCACGTTGTAGGACAGCTTGTTCTCTCTCACGTTCACGTTCCAATGCAGCTCGTTGTTTAGCGATTTGGAGTTGAAGTTCAAGTAGTTCTTTCTGAAGGGCAGCTTCCCGATTTCTTATCTGAAGAGCTTGCTTCTGACGTTCGCATTCTATGTTAGCTAACTCGATCTTCAACTTCATGGCTGCCAGGGCAGTCTTATCTGCAATTAGATATTGTTTGTGCTCCGCCGATGTGATTCGATCGTTGTTGACGAGGAAATCTAAAATTAGATTATGGAGATCAGTTTTAGTGGCTCCATGAGGAGAAGTGATATGATACTCTGCAACGAGCGTCAGCAGTTCCGACTTGGTAGCGCCGATGAGGTTGCCCACTTCATCCTCTGGGTTGTGACGGAATGCGGCGAGTTGATGTTTGATGTTATTATCAACAAGTGAACCAATGTTCGAGTTGTTAGACTGAAAAGATAACGTGTCAAGTCTGGCAACTTTAAACTATCCTGTGTGGAATTATAATGGTTATAAGGTAAGGTTACATGAATTAAATGGATTAATTATTAAATCATAAATGGTGAAACAAAATGTTTCAAGTAGTACAAAGGAATGTAGAGACTTCTTTACCCGGTACTCTATTAATGACGAGGATAAGGGCAAGAGGTGTCCTACTAAGACTAGATAATACTTAAAGAGTTATCATTCTTTGTGCTCTGGAAAAGAATGTGAAACTCCCTACCTGGGTAAGGGGCCATGAGTTAGTTTTCTAAACTTTGTTCAATGTCATCAAATCTTTTTTGACTAGTTGTATATGAAAAGGGCTGCAATTGTTCCAGGTTTCAGTACTTCAGCCTAAATAGAAAAGGAGATTTAATTTTTTTATCGAATATTACACAATTTCAGTAAGTTCCTACAACCACAAGTTTCAAATATCACCATTCTGTGACCTTTTCTGACACATTAGCATATAATAAAGGATCTTATGCCACAGATTTTCCATAATAAGTTTAGTTTTACTAATACAAATAGTCAAAGTTCCCCCAAAACATTATGCAAATATATGTTTATTGCTATTATAAAATCAATAAATGAACTTTGGAAAAAACTCTGGCATAAAATTTTAGAGACTAACTTTACATAGAAGGTGTAAGTTTCATGTAAATTAAAACAAAAATGAAAGAGTAGTGGGACTACGTATATGTTACTTGAAAAATAAATAATTAAAAATTAAAGTCTAAGGTGCTGCTATCTGTAGTTGAGATTGGCATCAACCAATTTCCTCCAAAATTGGCACCCTTACAGATAAGCTTACGTGCAGTCAGGTGTACAAGTTTCATGCAAATTATCCGATAAACAAATAAGAAACATAAAATTGAAAAAAAATTATGAAACGAATTATTATTTTTTTATATAAGCTATTGTGATAGCTGAGAGCAAAGACATGATTTCAGTTGACACTTGTGTTTGATGTTAATTTTTTTTTTTTTTTTAAATTTTGAAACATAATTCAATATTTTTTCTCCATTCCTATTCATGCTATGATGCTGAGACTTGAACCAGATAAAACCCTTTTCATATACAACTCGTTAAAAATGTTTGATTGAAATCGAACTGTTTTTCATTTATTGCATATGTCAGGGGACATATTTTCCCTGCTCTCTCGTGCACTGAATTAAGTACGAAATTGCATAGTGCACCAGTGATGTGCACCGTGATTGAACTTTCTGTATATAACTTTTCCACAGTCGTGTTGGGTGTCGTTGGACAGCCCATGACATTTGCTAGCAATTGATGTCATTCTGATCGCTGTATCAGGTCTGTGAGGGAAATTACAGGAGGGAGTTGATTCCAGGGAAATTTTTGTACAAGTCAAGTGTAGAGAGGGAGGTATGGGGGGTTAACGGCCGTAGACCACCCCCCCTATCAAGTGTCCACCTCGTGAGAGAGGGGGTAGCGTCATGGGGCAGGTGCAGGAGTGGCTGAGGGTCTGGGGCCTCAGAAATGCTGAACCGTGATTGGCCAAGACGCTGAGGGGTACCGCATTGTACCCCCAGGCATGATGTTGGCGGGAAAGACATTCTTACCTAGGACGTTACCTTGAGGAGGACGTGTTTCCCGTGCTAGGCCAAGCATCGGGAAATACCGCCTGCAACGTTACTAAAGTCACGCCTACATCTTGCTATCTTTCCGTGTGCCGTGCGTAAGAATCCGGTAATCGGAAAGGGGCTTGTATCGAGCCGTGTGAACTTGTCATCTAGCCGCGTAATTGTGGGACGCCATCTTAGAGGAACTGGACTGAGTGAGGCGTAATTATCGGGCTACAAAAGTGACATCCGCCGTCGATCGTATCTGTGCTTGAAGATACTGCTGTGAGACGTGCCAGAAAAGGTTTCAGTGTTATGAGAGAAACCTTAAATGTTATAATTCTGAGGAACAGTGAAGGACTCCATCTCGGGTCTCGTGTACCGTGTAACACCGTGTACCGTCGTATCCTGGGGTACCGTGTCAAGTGGAAGGGGCATGGTACCGCATTCCTGCTGTTGTGCGTACCCTGGCTTGACTAAGCCGGTGTGTCTGCGCCATCCTGGTCTCTGTGTGTGTGGAGCTAACCCCGTGGTCGAGGACCCTGTGCTCCACCTGACCACGTGTAGGAAGTGAGGACGCCTACGTCATCATCCAGCAGCAGCAGTGGGAGTGTGATTGACGTGTATGTGTGAGTGAAAGAGCGGGGCCCCGCATGATTGATGTAAGTACACTGTTTCCGTTTGGGTAATAAAACTCTGAAGCTGGGTTCGCCCCCAGTGTTCCGTTGTCCTCTGTCCCTGGGACCACCTGGGGAGGTGAATGGGAATTGCAGACGTGTGAGTCTACCCTGTTGTTGTCATCAAGTTGAGGATTGGGCCCAACTGTGATTTATGACGTGTGTGAAGACACCTAGTGACACATTCAGAGGTAAAGTGAGTTATTTACTTCTATTTTTTTTCTATGTGCCGTGTATGTATTCGCTGTAATTTGATTCCCTTTTTCAGCAGTGAAAAGTGGTAACAGGGAGATTTCCCTTGGTTATATATTTTACTGTTGTGTTGTGGTAAAGTGTGAATTATTGGTGGATAATTTACTGGGGGAAGTCATTCACAAGTTTTGCCGTGAGTGGCAAGGATGTACTGTGTTGTACTGTGATGTACTGTGTTGTACTGTGTGTATAAACCGTAGACAAGTTTGACCTTGGTGGAAGGCGTTGTGTACTGTGAAGGATTCCGTGAGAATTAAAGTCAGTTAACGTCACCGGGGGTCACGATTTACTTAACGAGGTCACTTGTTCGTTGAACATTGTTGTGATTAACGTAGGGATGTGTAAAGGCAACAGTCACAGTGAAGTTCACGCAGTGGAGGAATTGTCAAGTGAAGACTAACGTAGTGTTAACGATTTAACGAGCTGTCGTTAATTGAGTGATTAACGCAAGGGGTTGACGGTCTGTTATGATCGGAGTCAATTGCGCTGTAATTAAGCTGTTGTAATTCGTTGGACTGATCAGCTCTGTCTGCGGACAGAGTGATTAAGCACTCGTAGCTAATTAAAGATAATTAGTAATCGCCACTTAGTGAATTCACCAGGTGTTGATGTTGTTGTTTACACGGATTATTGGAACATTGTGTGTGGTACAGTAGTCTACCCTCGTTAAGGTAATCTTGTCGTAAGACCGGAAGTGAACTGTCAGTTGAGAGACAGTAGGCTTTGTCAATACTCGTCTGAATTAATAGGCTGTTGTATTCAGTAATTAATTGGGAATTACTCACCGAATGCTTGACTTTCAAGTTGATGTAATTAATTGATGTACGAGTTATTGCTGCCATTTAAGTGTCGTTGAGACACGTGTGTGTTAACGTAATTCTAACTCAAGACGCTTTAACGTCATCTGATCACTCGACTCCTCTTTTAACTCTTCTAGAATTTCTTCATCTAACTCCCCATTCTCAACAAAATGTGTCACAATGACTTTCAATATTTGGGCTTTAACCATTCTATTGTTGGCGGTCAATTCCAACTGATTTGCCATTTGTATTAACTCAGTCTTTTTAAGGCTCTGAATCCTTTCAAAGTCTGTGTGAGCCACCAACGCTGCAACTTTCTCCTCCATCGTTACTAACACTTGGCACTTGATTCACAACAATAATTAAAAACAATGGCACTGCACTACACTTCACTGTAAAATTGTCACCACACTGAAAATTCGCTTGGCCTCACTGCACAAACAAAATATATAGGATGACTTACCTCAAAATCGTGAAACGTTGTTACTTGACACACAGGAAAGCTTGCTTGGCACATGGAATAGTTCTTAAGAAACACACAGACACCTAACACACTGGTACCTAGGAAGGCAAGGTTAGATTAGCATAATCAGGTTAAGTGGGAACAATATATCCCGGACGGGCCCCCATAACTCTTTGTTACCTATCGTTCGTTACGGCTCGTGACCCTACAGCAGCCAAGCTTTAATTACGTCTAGGGATACGAGAAAACTGCTGTTCTCAAGAGCGGATCACCAGTATAACCCCTTGATAAGTAATGAGCACATAAATAAAAATCTTCCTTTAGGACTGAAGAATAGATATAAAATATTATATAGATATATATTCAAGACAGTATAATATAAAAACACAGATGGTAAAGTTAACTTATACAACAAACCAAAGTATTGTCATATCACTTAATATAATATAATAAAATATGGCACAACAAGAAATAAACAGACTTATCTCCCACATGTTACTCCGTCGAGTCCCGTTCAGCTACTGAACTCTGTCGCAACCCAAATTCTCACCTCCCGTCTGCCTCATCCCAGGATGAGGGATGGAAACTAAGGACTTTTTAATATTTAAAACTAATTGAACAACCACTTGTTCTCAAAACACACAAGAATGCAAATTACAGATAATAGTTACTTACAAAATATATAAGTATAATGCCACCTGTTTAATTACAGAACATAAACAATTATATATACTAAATAAAAGTGACATCTGGAACTCCCAAAACTAAACAGGTCCAGCTTTCCCGAATCAAACAGGTAATAGACGTGTGCAACGCAACCGCGCTCCTGTCTCCACTGACGCTGCCACACCACACGATAATTTACCAAAACACAATGTGTGTACATATACAGGCAATGATATAATAGACAAAAAAAGTTATTTTAAATTTATATACGTATTCTGCTAGGAGTACGTAACAGTGATTTGGGCTGATTCCTGCCACTTCATTAGATATCTTGTCTTATTTTCAGCAAATTCTAAATAAGTAGTAGCACTAGATTTGATGTAGTCTCTATATCTACGTCTGTAACTTTCTACTGATCGAAGGTAGGCATCAATCACTGCCTGTTTCACTACATGATAGTCTCTGTAGCCAGAGAACTGAGGGTCAAGGCAGCTCTACCTGTCAAATGAGATTTGAGAAGTATCGACCACTGATCCTGAGGCCAAATGGGTTGGTTAGCTAGAGCCTCAAATGAAGAAAAGAATGCGTCCACCTCAGTTTCTACAAAAGGTTTCATTAACTTAATGGCGTGAGAAACATTGAAACATACTGAGAGTTTAGCTTCTGCTTCCTGGCGCTGAGTGACGTGGGCAGTTTCAAGGTCAAACTCTTTACATCGGAGCTCTAGTCTCTCTTGGTTACGGTCACGTTGTAGGACAGCTTGTTCTCTCTCACGTTCACGTTCCAATGCAGCTCGTTGTTTAGCGATTTGGAGTTGAAGTTCAAGTAGTTCTTTCTGAAGGGCAGCTTCCCGATTTCTTATCTGAAGAGCTTGCTTCTGACGTTCGCATTCTATGTTAGCTAACTCGATCTTCAACTTCATGGCTGCCAGGGCAGTCTTATCTGCAATTAGATGTTGTTTGTGCTCCGCCGATGTGATTCGATCGTTGTTGACGAGGAAATCTAAAATTAGATTATGGAGATCAGTTTTAGTGGCTCCATGAGGAGAAGTGATATGATACTCTGCAACGAGCGTCAGCAGTTCCGACTTGGTAGCGCCGATGAGGTTGCCCACTTCATCCTCTGGGTTGTGACGGAATGCGGCGAGTTGATGTTTGATGTTATTATCAACAAGTGAACCAATGTTCGAGTTGTTAGACTGAAAAGATAACGTGTCAAGTCTGGCAACTTTAAACTATCCTGTGTGGAATTATAATGGTTATAAGGTAAGGTTACATGAATTAAATGGATTAATTATTAAATCATAAATGGTGAAACAAAATGTTTCAAGTAGTACAAAGGAATGTAGAGACTTCTTTACCCGGTACTCTATTAATGACGAGGATAAGGGCAAGAGGTGTCCTACTAAGACTAGATAATACTTAAAGAGTTATCATTCTTTGTGCTCTGGAAAAGAATGTGAAACTCCCTACCTGGGTAAGGGGCCATGAGTTAGTTTTCTAAACTTTGTTCAATGTCATCAAATCTTTTTTGACTAGTTGTATATGAAAAGGGCTGCAATTGTTCCAGGTTTCAGTACTTCAGCCTAAATAGAAAAGGAGATTTAATTTTTTTATCGAATATTACACAATTTCAGTAAGTTCCTACAACCACAAGTTTCAAATATCACCATTCTGTGACCTTTTCTGACACATTAGCATATAATAAAGGATCTTATGCCACAGATTTTCCATAATAAGTTTAGTTTTACTAATACAAATAGTCAAAGTTCCCCCAAAACATTATGCAAATATATGTTTATTGCTATTATAAAATCAATAAATGAACTTTGGAAAAAACTCTGGCATAAAATTTTAGAGACTAACTTTACATAGAAGGTGTAAGTTTCATGTAAATTAAAACAAAAATGAAAGAGTAGTGGGACTACGTATATGTTACTTGAAAAATAAATAATTAAAAATTAAAGTCTAAGGTGCTGCTATCTGTAGTTGAGATTGGCATCAACCAATTTCCTCCAAAATTGGCACCCTTACAGATAAGCTTACGTGCAGTCAGGTGTACAAGTTTCATGCAAATTATCCGATAAACAAATAAGAAACATAAAATTGAAAAAAAATTATGAAACGAATTATTATTTTTTTATATAAGCTATTGTGATAGCTGAGAGCAAAGACATGATTTCAGTTGACACTTGTGTTTGATGTTAATTTTTTTTTTTTTTTTAAATTTTGAAACATAATTCAATATTTTTTCTCCATTCCTATTCATGCTATGATGCTGAGACTTGAACCAGATAAAACCCTTTTCATATACAACTCGTTAAAAATGTTTGATTGAAATCGAACTGTTTTTCATTTATTGCATATGTCAGGGGACATATTTTCCCTGCTCTCTCGTGCACTGAATTAAGTACGAAATTGCATAGTGCACCAGTGATGTGCACCGTGATTGAACTTTCTGTATATAACTTTTCCACAGTCGTGTTGGGTGTCGTTGGACAGCCCATGACATTTGCTAGCAATTGATGTCATTCTGATCGCTGTATCAGGTCTGTGAGGGAAATTACAGGAGGGAGTTGATTCCAGGGAAATTTTTGTACAAGTCAAGTGTAGAGAGGGAGGTATGGGGGGTTAACGGCCGTAGACCACCCCCCCTATCAAGTGTCCACCTCGTGAGAGAGGGGGTAGCGTCATGGGGCAGGTGCAGGAGTGGCTGAGGGTCTGGGGCCTCAGAAATGCTGAACCGTGATTGGCCAAGACGCTGAGGGGTACCGCATTGTACCCCCAGGCATGATGTTGGCGGGAAAGACATTCTTACCTAGGACGTTACCTTGAGGAGGACGTGTTTCCCGTGCTAGGCCAAGCATCGGGAAATACCGCCTGCAACGTTACTAAAGTCACGCCTACATCTTGCTATCTTTCCGTGTGCCGTGCGTAAGAATCCGGTAATCGGAAAGGGGCTTGTATCGAGCCGTGTGAACTTGTCATCTAGCCGCGTAATTGTGGGACGCCATCTTAGAGGAACTGGACTGAGTGAGGCGTAATTATCAGGCTACAAAAGTGACATCCGCCGTCGATCGTATCTGTGCTTGAAGATACTGCTGTGAGACGTGCCAGAAAAGGTTTCAGTGTTATGAGAGAAACCTTAAATGTTATAATTCTGAGGAACAGTGAAGGACTCCATCTCGGGTCTCGTGTACCGTGTAACACCGTGTACCGTCGTATCCTGGGGTACCGTGTCAAGTGGAAGGGGCATGGTACCGCATTCCTGCTGTTGTGCGTACCCTGGCTTGACTAAGCCGGTGTGTCTGCGCCATCCTGGTCTCTGTGTGTGTGGAGCTAACCCCGTGGTCGAGGACCCTGTGCTCCACCTGACCACGTGTAGGAAGTGAGGACGCCTACGTCATCATCCAGCAGCAGCAGTGGGAGTGTGATTGACGTGTATGTGTGAGTGAAAGAGCGGGGCCCCGCATGATTGATGTAAGTACACTGTTTCCGTTTGGGTAATAAAACTCTGAAGCTGGGTTCGCCCCCAGTGTTCCGTTGTCCTCTGTCCCTGGGACCACCTGGGGAGGTGAATGGGAATTGCAGACGTGTGAGTCTACCCTGTTGTTGTCATCAAGTTGAGGATTGGGCCCAACTGTGATTTATGACGTGTGTGAAGACACCTAGTGACACATTCAGAGGTAAAGTGAGTTATTTACTTCTATTTTTTTTCTATGTGCCGTGTATGTATTCGCTGTAATTTGATTCCCTTTTTCAGCAGTGAAAAGTGGTAACAGGGAGATTTCCCTTGGTTATATATTTTACTGTTGTGTTGTGGTAAAGTGTGAATTATTGGTGGATAATTTACTGGGGGAAGTCATTCACAAGTTTTGCCGTGAGTGGCAAGGATGTACTGTGTTGTACTGTGATGTACTGTGTTGTACTGTGTGTATAAACCGTAGACAAGTTTGACCTTGGTGGAAGGCGTTGTGTACTGTGAAGGATTCCGTGAGAATTAAAGTCAGTTAACGTCACCGGGGGTCACGATTTACTTAACGAGGTCACTTGTTCGTTGAACATTGTTGTGATTAACGTAGGGATGTGTAAAGGCAACAGTCACAGTGAAGTTCACGCAGTGGAGGAATTGTCAAGTGAAGACTAACGTAGTGTTAACGATTTAACGAGCTGTCGTTAATTGAGTGATTAACGCAAGGGGTTGACGGTCTGTTATGATCGGAGTCAATTGCGCTGTAATTAAGCTGTTGTAATTCGTTGGACTGATCAGCTCTGTCTGCGGACAGAGTGATTAAGCACTCGTAGCTAATTAAAGATAATTAGTAATCGCCACTTAGTGAATTCACCAGGTGTTGATGTTGTTGTTTACACGGATTATTGGAACATTGTGTGTGGTACAGTAGTCTACCCTCGTTAAGGTAATCTTGTCGTAAGACCGGAAGTGAACTGTCAGTTGAGAGACAGTAGGCTTTGTCAATACTCGTCTGAATTAATAGGCTGTTGTATTCAGTAATTAATTGGGAATTACTCACCGAATGCTTGACTTTCAAGTTGATGTAATTAATTGATGTACGAGTTATTGCTGCCATTTAAGTGTCGTTGAGACACGTGTGTGTTAACGTAATTGTTTAAATTCAATTAGAGTAACTTTTGTTTTGATTGTCCTGAGAGACAAGTGTTAACGTAAGATTTTTATAAGGGTTATCATTCTTGGATTAACCGCCTTGTTACTTGGTACCTCGTTGTGGGCAGCGAGCGCCAGTCAAGTTTTGTGATTATAGTATTGGTCACCGTGAAGCCGTGACAATATTGATTGCAAGCTTGCGTCGCCAGTGGGCACCGCTTTGTTCAGTTAGTGTCATTAGTCAGTCAGCGACGACGGGATAAGGAGACCGTGGGTCCATCAGGCTGTTGATTAGCTGTTCTGTAATGTGCCACTGGAGTGACAGTAAAGTAACGTAAATTCACTGTGTAGTAGTTTTAGTCTTGTTTTGTGAATAAATTGTTTTGTTATAGAAACGGTCGTTTACGTCAAACCTTCCAATATTACTGCCCCACATTTCATGTTCTGCAACGCTTTGCCTGCTTATGTTCATATTAAGTCTGTATCTAAAGCTCGAGTCCATTGCACAGCACCACACTTCTATAAATAAGAAGTGAGAATCCGTCGGCTATCCTTTATTAGTTGTTAACTAGGAGGAGCCAGCGACCTAAGTGACAGGTGTTACCCGAGTTGTTTCGCCTGGCGGTTTGCTCCCGCGGTCCTATGATCTTAGGCTTTAAGATTAAATATCTGCCACTGGCAGCTCTTGCTGTTTAAGGTCTGCCTCTCTTGCGAGGTAGTTGCGATTAAGGTAACATCAATAGGACTTAATTCTTTTGATAATTGTCAAAGAAAAAAATCTCACAGCATATTTGGAATTCATGGCCCTTGAAGATCTCTGACCAAAAGCGTAGGGGTGCAGAGAGTGTCAATACTGACGAGAACTGCTGTACGGGTCCCAAACGTATAGGGAAGGCCTAGATGCGAAAGGAACTAAAGTCTAGTACGTCAACCTATATTCGGAATGCAAAGATTTGAGTGTAATAGCCCAGAGACAGACCGAAGTAACAGAGTACTAGAGGCAATGATCTGCCTGAGTGAGACCCTCTTCTCTAATTGAGGGTCTCACTTGACCCGACAATAAGGACGAGAATAAATGAAAGGACGAGAATAAGATAGAGAAAACATGAGAATAAGATATAAAAAAACACAGGATATAGCAAAGATTATAAGACAACTAACCATTTCGAGTATGAATTTGCGCATAAAACACATATGTAATCTATAGTCAGTCTAATAGTAAAAAAATGCTACACCTGAAATGTATAACGTATTAGTCACCAAAACAGTGAAAAAGGAGTCTTGAAAACCCCAAATATGTGTTAAAGCCAAGTACAATTAACACAACTTTAAGTAAAGGTTCTAGGAGCATTTCCTGAGCAAGACTCCTAGGACAGGCTCTGCACGTTAATATGACAAGAATCTGGAATAGAGTAGTGGCTATTCTGGCAGGTGTTGACCAATCGCACATTAATAAAAAAAACTAAAAAAAAACTGCTTAGGTCCTCTACCGTGTGAGAGCTACAGGTAAAAACCAAAGAGAATAAAAACTTCACACGTTTAATATAACAAAAAATTACTATAATTTTACATAAACTGACAAATAGCAATTAAAGAAAACAAAACCCCTAGTCCACTTGGCTTAAACACAATCAAAAGAGAAATATATACATGTGAAATTTACGTTAATATAAAGGGTACAAGTAATTCTTTATACAAAAGCTGTTTATAAAAAGTTTAAGTTTAAAAAAAGTTTATAAAAAAAACTACCGACATCCGGGGGAGCGAGAGTAGAGGTTACAGCTGAGAACACTCGAAGGGTAGTCTGATGTCTGAAAGACGGTGAATGGGCATGGGCATCCCTTCACATGCCCACTTGGGGACTGTCAGCCCCAAAGATCTCAGTATATAGGCAAGACAACAACGTCTCTTTCTAGGCAATTAACAATGCATAAACAACAGGGCTCCATCAAGGACCATATAATCTCCTCACACAACCAGATCAACACCAGAGAAATCTTAACAAGCAACACGGAAATTATCGATAGATACAGCGACAGCAGGAGACTCGACATCAGCGAGGCCCTACACATCAAAAAGTCAACACCAGCAATCAACAACCAATTATCACATAATTACATTCTACCCACTTCATGACCTTGAACCAACACAGAAGCAAGAAGAGAAAATATGCAATAAACCCATTGATTCATGTTCTGACTATGTAAAATTATCTATATTCATTGATTTGCTCATTAGTTTGTGTCCAATCACCCCACCCAAAAACATTTATATCATATCATCTCACCTAAAAACAAATATAAGCATGAAACAGAGTACAAAAAAATGTGTCTTTGAAAATTTGAGAAGTCTCTTGCAAAACACTTATAGGCATCAGACCATAAATAAAAATTTAAAAGGAACTTTGGAGAGTTAATTTTTCAATTACCCTCGACAGCAAAGGAAAACGTAAGAAATATTGAGAAGATTAGTGTTAGAATCATTAATCTTACCATTTCGGTCATATTCAACAACATATGCTTACAAGAATGACTGCTACTAAAATATACTAATATATAAAAATCTATATATCTATATAAATAAAAATGGAAATGTTTGTTTGTTCAAAATCGCTAATCTCCGAAAGTTTTTCATCGATTGCTTTGAAATTTTCCAACAACATTCCATTTGCATCCGAGCGAGTGCGCTCGGATGCTTAAACACTATATATAATGTATAATATAAATAATATATAGATGTAATTCTGTGACAGGGAAAATATGCTTTTTTTTGAAAAACTGGGTTTTCATGTGAGTGAAATCTTCGAAACCTCTTAACCGATTGCTTTGAAATTTTGACACAACGTTTCATTCGAATAGGAGCGTGTTTTTATATACCTTCTAAATACATGCCTCTTCTCTGAGAGGAAAAAAAAACATGCTTTATTTGAAAAACTGCACTATATGTTGGGGGTAAGAACAACACATGTTGTATTCTCCAAAAGTTCTTCACCAATTGCTTTGAAATTTTGACACAATGTTCCAGTCGAATACACATGTGTATTTATATGCCTAATATATAGATGCCACTCCTATGACAGGTAAAGCCATTTTTTTTTAAACAGAGCCATGTGTTGCACATAAGAGCAACACACATTATACTAAATATGTTACAATTCCATTTCATTGTTTCAGGTTGCGTTGATAAGTTGAATTTTCAGTGATTTCGATTATTTTCATTTTGATTTAAATCAAAATTAAAATAAATAAATAATTATTTTGTGTGACATTGCATTGGAATTGAGCTGTGTTGTTTACCACCATTCATTTCATGAGTCAACCCGTTCTCGCACTTGCTTATAGTCAATATTGGCTTATTTAATAAGTGCCTATGTGACATACTAATTGATTGTGAATATTTTAGTTTACCTTGAAAAGCTTCATAGAAAACACCGACCTCACCTAACCTTTTTAGTATGTTAAGATAACCATCTTATTGCTTCTTAGTTACAATTATTACTTAACCAATACCGTTGATAGGTTAAGTAATAATTGTAAATAAGAAGCAATAAGATGCTTATCTTAACATACTGAGAAGGGTCGGTAAGGTCGGTGTTTTTTATGAAGCTATTCAAGGTAAACTAAAATATTCACATTAAATTAGTATGTCACATATGCACTTATTAAATAAGCCAATATTGACTATAAGCAAGTGTGAGAACGGGTTGCATGAGTATATGTATAGATGCCACCTTCTGTGTTGGTTTGCGGTCTTGAAGTGGGTAGATTGTAATTATGTTAATTGGCTGTTGATTGCTGGTGATGACTTTTTGATGTGTAGGGCCTGGATGATGTCAAGTCTCCTGCTGTCGTTATATCTATCGATAATTTCTGTGTTGCTTGTTAAGATTTCTCTAGTGATAGTCTGGTTGTGTGAGGAGATTATATGGTCCTTGATGGAGTCCTGTTGTTTGTGCATTGTTAATCACCTAAAAAAAAGACGTTGTTTTCTTGCCTATATACTGAGATCTTTGGGGCTGACAGTCCCCAAGTGGGCATGTGAATGCCTTCACATTTAGTGCTAGAGAAGATTTTGAATCTGGAAAGGGCATTTGGAGGCAAGAAAACTACTACTCAAGAAATTATGGGCTTACAAGGCCAGACAAGATTTAAAAACTGTGGGTACAATCACAGTAGTAGTAGCAACTGCAAGTTTAAGGACTACATATGCAACTTTTGTGACAAGTGAGGGAAGTGTGTAGAGAATACCTGAACAGAAATAGCAAGGACTTAGAGAGCAGACGACCGGGGAATGCAGGAAGAACAGGTAATGGTACTGTGGTTAAGGCAGTAGAGAAAGATAACCGTCTGAAGAAGCTGCAGGTGAGGAAAGCAGTCTATATTCGGTGACAGAAAAGATATGTTCGGTGAAGTCATAGGTGGTGTATTTTGTAATTAACGAGAAGTTAGTTCCCTTAGACCTGGACACTTGTGCTGCAGTGTCAACATTGTCTAGAGACGGGGCAGATACCTTGCAACTGAATGTAAAATTCAGTAGAAAATCATTAAGTGTATACGATAATGTACCGATTAGGGTCTATGGCAAGGTGTCAGCAAAAGTAGGCTATAATAGCAAGGAAATTGTCCAGGATTTTTATGTAAGGGATTCAAATAATCGTAGCCTATGTTGTAAGGATCTCATGGAAAAGGTGTGAATTTTCTTGGCGTGCCTAGGTGAATTAACGATAGTTAAAACAATTGAAAGTTCCAAAGATATGTTGGAAAAATATTCAGTGGGGCAGGTAAGCCAATTAATAGCATGGTGGCAAAATTCACCTAAAAAGTAGGGCTTCACCTTAATTTTTCAATGCAAGAGCAGTTACGTTCCAGTACAAGCAACTGGTAGATTCAGCCCCGGAAAGGCATGTTGTAGAAGGCATCTTAGAGCCAATTACACACAGTAAATGGGCAGCTCCAATTGTACCAGTGTTGAAGGCAGGCCGGAAATTCTGGAGAATCTGTGCAAATTTTAAAGAACTAAATAACCGCATAGTGAGAAGTGCCCTTTTCCAAAGATAGATGAGTTGTTGTCAGTGGTCTGCATGGGGGCAATATTTTCTAAGATTGACCTGAAAGATGCCTACTTGCAAATGCATGTAGCAGAAGAGAACAAGAAATTGTTAGTGATTAATACCCATAAGGGGTTATTTTAGGTATAAAGTACTTCCTTTTGGACTCTCTTCGTCTCCAGCAATTTTTCAGAGACTTATGTCCCAAATGTTTTTAAACATTGAGGGGATGGCTAGCTTTTTAGATGACATGTGAGAAGAATGTGGGGAGAATGAGGAAGTACATAATACAAGATTAGAAAAGGTTTTGAATCTTCTGCAAGAGCACAATGTGAAGATTAATAAGGGTAAAATAACAATGAAGACCAAGGCCATTGAATACTTTGAGTACCATATTCAGGAAGTGCTTTACTCCTCACAAAATTTGTAGCTGTACATGCTTCGTACTATAGCAGTACTTTGTACTTTGCCTTTCTATTGGATAATTTCAGCAACGTGGAGAGGGGGGACCTGCTGCATGGGTAACAGCTTCTCTTCCATATCTACCTACCCAGGCTTTGCGCCCTGGAGAGGACACTCCAGCTTCGCCTCACAGCGTCGAACCAACACGGGAAGCAACAGTCTACCGGTTTTACGTCTTCTGCTCGATTGGCGAAGAGTGTGACGCCAGGGGTTGCTTCTGACGGTGGGAGGGGTCATCGCGCCCCACTGGGCAGCTACCGCCCACCTCAAGCTGGGCAAACCCCAGCCAATAAGATGTTGCCTCGCCACGGTCCGTTAACCTCACTGGGTGCGTGGGGTTTAGGGTGAAAACCGACAAGCGGCCCGACAACTTTGCACCAAGCAATACCAAGCCAAAGAAGAAAATATCAACTGCCCTAAAGCTGGGCACATGGAACGTCAGGACACTGACACCAGGTTTCTCTGACGACCTGCAAGAAATCAATGACGCCCGAAAAACAGCAATCATCGATACGGAGCTGAGCAAGCTGTAGATGGACATTGTTGCTCTCCAAGAGACCAGGCTCCCAGGATCAGGATCTGTGAGAGAGAAGACCTTCTCTTTCTTCTGGCAAAGAAAACCTCCAGATGAGACCAGAGAACATGGTGTGGGATTTGCCGTCAGGAATGCACTGTTGGGACACATTATGCCACCGATCGGGGAAACTGAACGAATTCTGTCTCTGCAACTGCACTCCCAAACAGGACCAGTCAATGTAATTAGTGCATATGCACCAACCCAGACTTCTGCAGCAGAGGCAAAGGAAAAATTCTACGATGACCTCAACAGAGTCATAGCGAGAATCCCTGTAAAGGAGCCACTGTTCATCCTCGGCGACTTTAACGCCAGAGTGGGTGCCGATCACAACATTTGGCCCACTTGTCTGGGTCAATTTGGCATAGGGAGGATGAATGAGAATGGGCAACGTCTGCTAGAACTCTGCTGCCTTTATGGTCTTTGTGTCACCAACACGTTCTTTGGCACAAAGCCTCAACACCGAGTATCTTGGAGACACCCCAGATCCAAGCACTGGCACCAGCTTGACCTGATTCTTACCAGGCGTGCAAGTCTAGCTAGCGTCAAGATTATGCGTAGCTACCAGAGTGCTGTCTGTGACACCGACCACTCCCTGGTATGTAGCAGGGTCAAGATGCAACCAAAGAAGATTCATCACTCGAAAAAGGCGGGCAGACCTCGCATCGACACCACCAAGACCCGCAACCAGGACAAGGTGTAAGATTTTGCATGCATGCTCAAGGAAGCTCTCCCTGGCCCAGCTGGGGTCACTGCCTTTAAAAGATGGGAGCACTTCAGAGACGCTGTGTTCAACGCTGCCATTTCCACCTTTGGCAAGAAGACCAGCAGGTCGGCAGACTGGTTCGAGGCTCACCCGGAAGAGATGACACCTGTCATCGAAGAGAAGAGAAACGCCTTGGCAGCCTACAAAGCCTGCCCAAGTCAGCGCAACTTACAGATCCTTCGGGCCGTCCGCTGCAAAGTGCAGCAGAGCGCCAGGCGATGTGCCAACAACTATTAGCTCCAACTCTGCTCCCAGATACAGATAGCAGCGGATACAGGCAATGTAAGGGAAATGTATGATGGCATCAAGCAGGCCCTCGGCCCAATTCAGAGGAAGACCGCTCCTCTGAAATCTGCCACTGGCGAGGTGATTCAGGACCAGACACTGCAGCTGAAGCGCTGGGTCGAGCACTACTCTGAGCTATACGCCAGGGACAATGTGGTCACCGAAGATGCCCTGAGCGCCATTGAGTGTCTGCCTGTGTTAATGGAGCTCGACAGTGAACCGACCCTGGAAGAACTCAGCGATGCCCTAGACTCCCTTGCTTCTGGTAAAGCTCCTGGCAAAGATGGCATTCCTGCTGAGACCTTGAAGTGCTGCAGAGGTAGCCTGCTCATGGAGCTGCATGAAATTCTCTGCTTCTGCTGGGAAGAAGGAGAGGTGCCACAGGACATGAGGAATGCCAACATCGTCACTCTGTATAAGAATAAAGGTGACAGGGGCGACTGCAACAACTACCGTGGAATCTCCCTCCTCAGTATCGTCGGAAAGCTGTTTGCTCGAGTCGCATTGAAGAGGCTCCAAGTACTTGCAGAGAGAGTCTATCAAGAATCACAATGCGGATTCAGAGCTGGCAGGTCCACCATCGACATGGCCTTTTCCCTCAGACAACTGCAGGAGAAATGCAGGGAACAGAAGCAGCCACTCTTCGTAGCTTTCATAGATCTGACGAAGGCCTTCGACCTCGTCAGCAGGGATGGCCTGTTCAAGATCCTCCCCAAGATCGGATGCCCATCCAGGCTCCTCAGCATCATCAGATTTTTCCATGAGAACATGAGGGGCACGGTGGTCTTTGATGGCCTAACATCAGACGCCTTTGACATCCAAAGTGGAGTAAAGCAGGGCTGCGTACTGGCTCCAACCCTATTCGGGATTTTCTTCCCAGTTATGCTGCGGCACGCCTTCGGATCTGTCACGGAAGGTATTTACCTCCGGACCAGGGCAGATGGAAAGCTCTTTAACCTCGCCAGGCTGAGAGCCAAGACGAAGGTTCGGCTGAGGTGTCTGCGCGACTTCCTTTTTGCCGACGACGCAGCAGTCACTGCCCACTCAGCTGAAGACCTCCAACGGCTCATAACCCGCTTCAGCGAGGCCTCTCAGGCTTTCGGACTCCTGGTAGATACCTGGTTGATGGGGTTCTGGGAGTTCTTCTACTCCCAGGGGTGTGTTTTGGGTGTGAGAGGGGAAGGGCCATGCGGTGCGAGCTCCGCGGAAAACAATATATAACTAGGGACATTTCAGTGATACAGGAACTAAACACAGTCAGATAACTTTTAAAGTGTGTCTCAACATATTAAGCAATATATCATAGTGATTACCATCCGACCGTTTGTGTTAAAGGAAAAATAAGTGAACTTCGTGTGTAGTCAAGGCCTGCCCTCGTGGAGCCCTCGTGGATAGTTTACCAACTATCTCAAGTTGGTAAACACCCACGGTCAACACCCACGGCGAGCTCCCACGGCCAGCACCCGCGGTCAACTCCCCCACCGGTCAACACCCCACCTTGTAAGACCATCACCACTGAACAGAAGTGTTCAAAAAATGGCTTTGATAAAAACGTGCATAGAATGCAACATAAAGGTAGATTACCAACAGAGCTTTCAATGCCAACTCTGTTCAGCAGCCATACACAAAAAATGTGCCAACATGACTAACAATTCAAGGAGAAATGGTCCCAGTGACCACTCTGTGTACTGGCTCTGCAAAAAGGATGATGTAACTTTTTTGAAATTGATGGAAATCCTGGATAAAACTCCCGCCGAAAACAGAGAATTACTAATTAATGCCTGCATAGCAATTTCTAATGTCTTCAAACAAACTGTACATGACACCAAGGTACAACCAGCTGTAGCACAGAGCTCTGTGGCAGCGGCGCCTGAGCAGGGCGCGGAGTCGGGGATGCCTGAGCAGGGCGCGGAGTCGGGGATGCCTGAGCAGGGCACGGAGTCGGGGATGCCTGAGCAGGGCGCGGAGTCGGGGATGCCTGAGCAGGGCACGGAGTCGGGGATGCCTGAGCAGGGCGCGGAGTCGGGGATGCCTGAGCAGGGCACGGAGTCGGGGACCCCTGAGCAGTGCGCGGTGTCGCAGGCACCGGAGCAGAGCGCGGTGTCACAGGCCCCGGAGCAGAGCGCGGTGTCACAGGCACCGGAGCAGGGCACAGTGTCGGGGGCGCCGCAGCAGAGTGCGGTCCCTGGCAGAGGGAAACAAACAAAACAAGGCCCCAAAATCTGTTGGTATTACAGATGGGCTACCTGTAAGCATGGGGAATCGGGAAGAACAAATGGAACATGTACACACGATCACCCTAGAAAGTGCAGAAACCTCCTCAATACAGGTAAATGTACCAAAAGCTGTGAATTCTTTCACCCAGAAATTTGCAAGAACTCTTTGGACAGGAAAGAGTGCTTCAATGCTGAATGCCCAGCTTTTCATATAAGAGGTACCAGGCGAATAAAACCGACAGACTACCACTATGAAAACAGCCACTACTCCATCAACCGGGATAATTTTTTAGCAAGAGGAGGAGGAGAAGAATGGCTAAAAATGACCAGACTCTACCACCAACTCGGTCAAATGCTAGAGAGGACGCAAACACAGTGGCCTCCTTACCAGAGCCTCAGATATTAACACTAATTAAAGCATCCAGCACTTCCACTAACACGATAACATCATTTATATTTGCCAACATCCAGGGTATAAAAACACGCAAATCCAACAAAGTTCATTTTATAGATGGTCTCCTTCATGAGGCAAATGCAGTGTTTGCAGCCCTAACGGAAACTCACACAAAGGACTACCTTGATGGTGAAATATGGATCCCAGAATACAATCTCTTCAGATGTGATAGGAAACACCGGCTTCAGGATGGGGTCAGCCTCTACATCAAAGACACACTCATCTGTACTGAGCTGCTAAACACCTCAAATGATATGGTGGAAGTGCTGATAGTCAAAATAGAGATCCTAAATGTAGTTGTTGTCCTTGTATATAAGTCACCGGAGGCAAACCCTCAGCAGTTTAAAGACCAACTAATGAAAATAGAGCACTGCTTGGAAAACCTCACAAATCCAGCTCCGAACATCATCCTGCTTGGGGACTTCAACCTACGGCACCTGAAATGGAAGCACCTGGCTAATACAGTAATATCAGAAAGAATACCAGGAAGTAGCCTAAATGAGCAGGCACATGCAAATGACCTGCTACGGATGTGCGATAGGTTTGCCTTAAACCAGCAAATAGTAGAACCAACTAGGAAGGAGAACACGCTGGACCTCATTTTCACTAATAATGATGAGTTGATCGGGAACATAATGATTACAAATACCTGTTACTCAGATCACAACTTAATTGAAGTTCTGACAACCATGGGGAGTTGACCTTCAAAACCAGTCCAGATTCCCGGTGGAGGAGATTTCAGCAAATTCAACTTCAATAATAAACGGATAAACTGGGAGCAAATAAACCAGGACTTCACAGAAATAAACTGGGAAGAACAGCTAGGAAATGCAAACCTGAACCAGTGCCTGGAAAAAATAAGCTCAGTAGCACTAGAAATATGTTCAAACCGCATACCCCTAAGAAAAAAGAGAAAGAGATGCAGATTGGAACGGGAACGTCGTTCCCTATATAGGCGAAGAAAACGAATCGCGGAACAACTTGAGAGTCGCACCCTATCTCAAGAACGGCGAAGAAGGTTAGGTAGAGAAATAGAAACAATTGAACTCAAGCTACAAGAATCATACAAACCCCAGGAGAGGCAAAGAGAGCAAAAGGCCATCAGTGAAATAGAGAGAAATCCGAAATATTTTTTCTCCTATGCAAAATCAAGATCAAAAATCACATCTAGTATCGGGCCCCTGCGAAAGGGAGATGGAACTTTCACAGATGACAACAAAGAAATGAGCGAGTTACTGAAGAAGCAGTACGACTCTGTTTTCAGTGAGCCATTAAATGCACTAAAGATTGATAACCCAAATGAATTTTTCATGGATATGATACCAACATCAAATCACATATCAGACGTCGCCCTATCCCCACTTGATTTTGAAGAAGCCATAAACAGTATGCCTATGCACTCTGCACCAGGCCCGGATTCTTGGAACTCCATATTCATCAAGAACTGTAAAAAACCACTATCGCAGGCCCTCCACATTCTGTGGAGACAAAGTCTAGATACTGGCGTTATCCCTGACATACTAAAAACAGCAGAGATAGCACCACTCCATAAAGGAGGAAATAAGGCAGAGGCAAAAAATTACAGACCGATAGCACTAACATCGCACATCATAAAAATTTTTGAGAGAGTGCTAAGAAGTAAGATCACAAAATACATGGAATCACAGCATCTCCATAACCCCGGACAACATGGTTTCAGAACAGGGCGCTCTTGCCTGTCGCAGTTGCTGGACCACTATGATATGACATTAGATGCTATGGAAGACAAACAAAACGCTGATGTAATTTACACAGATTTCGCAAAAGCTTTTGATAAATGTGACCATGGTGTTATTGCACATAAAATGCGTTCAAAAGGAATTACCGGGAAAATAGGCAGATGGATCTACAATTTCCTGACTGACAGAACCCAATGTGTAATAGTCAACAAAATAAAATCCAGCCCATCAACCGTGAAGAGCTCAGTCCCCCAGGGTTCTGTGCTTGCTCCAGTACTTTTTCTCATCCTCATATCGGACATAGACCAGAACACAACCTATAGCACTGTATCATCCTTTGCAGATGACACTAGGATTTTCATGAGAGTTGGCAACATAGAGGACACGGCAAACCTCCAATCAGATGTAGACCAGGTCTTTCTATGGGCTACAGAAAATAATATGGTATTCAACGAGGATAAGTTTCAGCTCATGCGCTACGGAAAAATTGAAAATATAAAAACAGAAACCACGTACAAAACGCAGGCAAATCATAACATAGAACGAAAAGGCAATGTAAAGGACCTGGGTGTACTCATGTCGGAAGACCTTACCTTTAAAGAACACAATAAAGTAGCCGTCACAACTGCAAGAAAAATGACAGGTTGGATAACAAGAACTTTTCACACTAGAGATGCTATACCGATGATGATACTTTTCAAAACGCTTGTGCTATCTAGAGTGGAGTACTGCTGCACAATGACAGCCCCTTTCAAAGCTGGAGAAATTGCTGACCTAGAGAGCGTGCAGAGATCCTTTACTGCTAGAATCCACTCAGTAAAACATCTAAATTACTGGGACCGACTAAAGAGCCTAAATCTGTACTCCCTTGAGCGCAGGCGGGAGAGATACATAATAATTTACACGTGGAAAATAATTGAGGGGCTGGTCCCAAACCTGCACACAGAAATAACACCACATGAGACCAGAAGACATGGCAGGATGTGCAGAATACCCCCGTTGAAAAGCAGAGGTGCAACAGGTACTCTGAGAGAGAACTCTATCAAAATCAGAGGCCCGAGACTGTTCAACACGCTTCCACTACACATAAGGGGCATAACTGGCAAACCCCTCACAGTGTTCAAGAGAGAACTGGATAAGCACCTCCAAAGGATACCTGATCAACCAGGCTGTGACTCATACGTCAGGCTGCGAGCAGCCGCGTCTAACAGCCTGGTTGATCAGTCCAGCAACCAGGAGGCCTGGTCGACGACCGGGCCGCGGGGACACTAAGCCCCGGAAGCACCTCAAGGTAGCCTCAAGGTACTCCCCAAGCCCGGCCCGAGGCCAGGCTTGACTTGTGAGAGTTTGGTCCACCAGGCTGTTGCTTAGAGCGCCCCGCAGGCCCACATACCCACCACAGCCCGGTTGGTCCGGCACTCCTTGGAGGAATAAATCTAGGTTTCTCTTGAAAATGTCCACGGTTGTTCCGGCAATATTTCTTATGCTTGCTGGGAGGACGTTGAACAACCGCGGACAGAGAACAGACTCACCATCAGTCTGAAGAAAACACAAGTCATGGGACAAGGAGTGGACTCCCCACCTGACATCGGCATCTCTGATTCCAAACTGGAAGTCGTTCACGACTTCGTGTACCTGGGCTCCACAATCTCTGACTCCCTCTCTCTTGATATGGAGCTAAACAAACGCATCGGTAAGGCATCTACTACCATGTCCAGACTGACAAAGAGAGTGTGGGCCAACAATAGGCTAACTGAGTATACTAAGATTCAGGTTTACAGAGCCTGTGTCCTGAGCACTCTCCTTTATGGCAGTGAGTCTTGGACACTCCGCGCCCGTCAGGAAAGACAGCTGAATGCCTACCATATGCGCTGCCTTTGACACATCTTGGACATCACCTGGCAGGACAAGGTGACAAACAACAACGTCTTGGGGAGAGCAAGAATCACTAGCATGTACACAATGCTGAAACAGAGACGAATGCGCTGGCTCGGGCACGTTGTGCGAATGGGCGACGGCAGGATCCCCAAGGATCTCCTGTACGGAGAGCTGATGCAGGGAAAGCGTCCAACAGGCAAGCCCCAGCTATGGTACAAAGACGTATGCAAGACGGACCTGAAAGCCATGGACGTCGATCTTGCTATATGGGAGACACTGGCTGCAGACCGTTCAGCCTGGAGCTAGTCTGTTCAACGAGGTCTCTCCAAGTTCGAGTAGTCACTTGCCAAGGAATCGGAGGCAGAGACAGAGAAGGAAAGCCGGTAGCCAGGAAGACAGACCAGAATCGGACTTCGTTTGTGCTCGGTGTGGGATGGACTGCCACTCTCGGACTGACCTCATCAGTCACACCAGACGCTGCACCAGGATTGACAACTAGCAACTCCATAGTCTCCCGAGACTGAAGGATGCCTACTATAGTACATGCTCCAGCCCCCAACATCATTGGGGAAAGTACAGTTTTTTGTAGGGCGGGTAACATATTTTTGTAAGTTCGTGAAGAACTTTTCAATAAAATTAACACCCTAGTATGAATAGTTGAAAAAAGGGGGGCTAGATTTAGGTGGGCAGCCAGAGAGGAGACTGCCTTCAGGAAGATTAAGCAGGAATTGATAAATTCTCCAGTGCTCACTAATATTACTGGTAAACAGCCTTTAAACCTGGAGATAGATGCTCACTCAGTTCGTTGTGTATTATTATTACAGGAAGTAGAGGGTCAGAATAAAGTAATATATTTTGCTTGTAAGAAATTATCGCCTGCAGAATAGAATTATTCTCAATTAGACAAAGATGCCTTAGCTTTGGTATATGCTGTAAAAACTGAAGTATTTCCTACTGGGTAGGAAATTTCTTGCTAGAACAGACCATAAACCCCTGCTAGGATTGTTTGGCAGAGGTAAACAAATTCCAGTTAATGTTAATGCTTGAATTCAACGATGGACATTGCTACTTTCGCAGTTTGAGTATGATTTAGAATTTAAGCCAAGCAAGGATAATGTAGTAACTGATGTATTAAGTAGATTGCCTGTGGCAGAAGAATTGAATTCCAGTATTTCAGTGGAATATATTAACATGGTGAAATCTATGTCTATTGAGGATATTTCATTCCAGACTATTAGCAAGGCGACTAGTAGAGATTGACGAAGTATGTCATATATAGTTGGAATGATAATTTATTATTCTTAGAGTATACAGCAGTAAAGGCTGACCTTAGTATTCACCAGGATGTACTCTTGTATAGGAATAGAGTGGTGGTGCCTGGGGAACTAAGATGTAAGATTTTGGAACAGCTGCATGTAGGCCATAATGGCATAAATGCTATGAAAGCAGAAGCTAGAAGTTGGGTTTGGTGGACAAAAATGGACCAGAATATTGCTGAAGTAACTAAGAATTGTCACATTTGCTTTAAGAAATATTTGAAACCCCAGATCCCAGAACTTTCCTGGCAATGCGCTTGAAAACCCTGGTCTAGACCAAATATAGATTATACTGGACCTATGGATAACAAATATTACCTGGTGGTGGAGGATTCACAAAATTTCTGGATGTTCATGTATGTAATTCCACCACATCATCTGTAACCTATGAACTGCTAAGGAGATTTTGTTGTAATTTTTGATTGCCAGACATGGTTGTGTCAGACAATGCTCTTTATTTTGTTTCTGAGGATATGGAGGATTTTTTTTTTAGAGAAAAAATGATGTTAAATATGTAACACCTGCCCCATATAATCCTTCTTCAAATGGTACTAATAATAAAAGACTGTAGATTTTTGTAAAATCAAAGAAAAATTATTCATTCTTCCACTGGTAAATCTCCTTGTGAAATAATGTTTAATAGGTACTTTAAAGTGCACATAGAAAAAGTTAAGACAGATCCTGATAAAGAGAAATTGGTAACTAGCTTGGCCAATCAGTTGGCTCAGGGAGAGGAATTGCTGTTAAACGAGGGGGATGCAGTAGATGCAAGGAATTTTGGAATTGGTAAGCCTTACCTTGATGTTACCTTGAAGTGTTTCTGGGACTTAGCGTCCCTGCAGCCCGGTCGTCGACGAGGCCTCCAGTAGAAGGCCAGTAGCCTTGGGTAGAAGGGAAAATTTAGGAAGTCTTGGGCCGCAGGAATTTCACCGTGCAAGTGCAGAGTTTTGGGGACATTAATTGGAAAAGACATGCAGATCAACTCATGCCAAGGTTCACGGGAAATTTTATAGACTCTTCAGGTGGGGGGTGGGGCAACTAGTGATACCCATCCTAATGATAAAGTGGCAGCACCTGCAGGAGACAGGGAGGCAGAGCAAGGGGCAACAGAGGGGAATGTAGAGACAGCTAACCCTATGGACTCTGCAGTAAGTAATTCAGAAGAAGGTTCCCCAGAAGTAACAGGTCTGGAGCCACTGTTGAGAAAATCAGGAAGAATCATACGACCGCCTGATAGACTTAACCTGTAGGAATAGAGTTTAAAAGGGAGGAATGTTAGGATTAGGTATTTTATAGGATTAAGTACTACAGAGGTTAGGTGTAGCGTGTTTTGAACTGATGGTCTTTTGTTTATAAGCATTTTATATAGTAAGTTATGTAACGTATACCTGTGACGTCATTGCTTGTTGTTATTACAATAAAGCATGAAGGGAGCACGTTTATTTCTCATCCAGCCTGACCGTAACCTTTACACTTAGAGAGGTGAGACTGACACAAACTGGCAAACACATGTGTCATTAAATGAAGATGATGTAAAACAATTTAAAAACAAGTCTATTATAGAATAATTTAACCATAAAGTTATGAAAATATACCGACCAATTTTATATATTCTATTTTTTGTTTAATGCCGACTAATTGATTCTTGTTACTATTAGCTGAGCGACCAGCAGGTGTTCCTTAACGTTATTATTGGCAAATATATCAACTTGTAAATGTTGCTCTTTGCTATATACTAACCGGCAAACAATTGCAATATCAGTTCCTTTACTGGCTCTTCTGTCACACTGATGGGGTCGTCACTAGGCTGCGATGTGGTGTTTGTTGAGGACCCATTGACAGGAAGGAGGAGATCAATTGCCGTTTTATCTGGAAAGAAAATTCTGTCTTGTAACACATACTGAATAATTTTAACAAAATTGTAAAATTTAAGTTTCAAAATTTATAATATCATATGTAATATTATATGTTAAAAATAATTGCAGATCAAAATGCATGTTATCAATGATTTACAGACTACCATATGAAAATTACCAATCTCTTTGTTACCCAACAGTTTGGTGAATATCTCTTGGAACAATACCATTACATTTCTATATGATTTTGCTCATTGCTAAAGATAAGACTTTAAAAAATAAGTTATATTAAGAAATAGTATTGGGTGCCCTGGCTGCTAATATGTGTAATATCATCATAAATTGTGATATGGAGCAGCAGTATTTACAATAAACTTCACCGTTTATTGATTGAATGAGCGATTTATTTGATTGTTTATTAGGGTTTTCAGGTGTGAATGATAAAATCTAAAGAAGGATTTAACAGCAAATTACCCCAATGACGGAAGCTGGACATGCCTGCTCCAACTCTAATGTGTTCGACAGTGTGGCAAACAACATAGATCCACGTGCGTCTGTGTATGAGCAACCCGTCCTCATACTAAGTCCATTTCATCCAGCGATCGATCCCAAAGACGCATTCATCAATTTTAACATGCTGTTCATTCAAAATTGAAACTTTCTCAAATATAAATTATTGTTGGTATATATTAGCACTGTTACGGACCAGAGTCCAGCGTCCGAGCCCGGAGCAGTGACGTCCACCCCATCTGTGGGTCAGCTCCCGAAACCCCCTCCAAATGGATGACGCCATCTAGTGAGGACGAGATATACTGGCCACAAGGGCTAATTTCCCGTCCTGATCAGCTCATAACACAGCCGCTGCTGACCTCTGGTGAGGTGGAGCTTAGACACCAACGCCATCTATGGAGTGGATAGGTGGGCGTTTGTGTCTAAGCCTGTAAGTGAGGTGCCCTAGAGTGTCCCTATTACTGATGACGTGTCCGATTACAGAGGCGACCTGGGACTGCTGTAATGGAAGTTGGATGAGTCTACCCAAGGCAGCCGTAGAACTTCCACGCATTTGCCGCTGAAACTGTGAGTCACCCCCCCGGATGAACACTGTTGTGTTAGCCTGCCTGTGAGGTGGCAGATTCAGGGATTGTCGTACCCGGGGCTGACTAGTGGAGAAGACTAACCACTAGGGTGTTGTGGTGAGGAGAGTGACCTGTGAAGTCACACGAGGCTCCTGCCTAGGGCTCGCAACCCTAGTATCGGTCGTGGAGTGGCCTAACCAGCGGAACTAATTGGAACCTGCCAGCTACAGGCTGGATTTGTGGTTGATGGCCTCCACGACAGTGCCCCCAGTGGAGCTGTGATTTGGCTGGCCTGTGGCCAGGGTAGACTCGAGAGAATCGAAGGATTCATCATGAGGCCAAAAGAGGACCAAGGGCTAAGCATCGTTGAGCACCGTGGAACACTCCGCGTCTTCAGAGGAAGACCATATTGTACATAATAGTGTTTATACCTCCCCCGTGTGATAATTTATATATTATTTATGGTGACGGTGATAATTATATATTTAAGTTTTTGCCTTTGTCTCCCTTCCCCTTTAATTTACTTGCGTTATGGAACACACCCCTTGAAAGCCACTACTAACTTGGGGCCGGATACCCAAACTCTATTAACATCAGAGAAAGAACCCAGTTGCGACTCAATAGGGCTGTAACAAGCACACTGCGCATATTTAGGCATTGGTTAGGTTAGGTTAGCTGTTTAGGTTCTGTTGGCGATTATTTGCATTTGTAGTACGTAGGTGAAGCATTTACAGCGTAGTGGTTTTAACTAAAGTCGTCAGCAAAGCAATTGTTCAAGAAGTGTTCGGAAGTCAACAGTTGTGAGTCGTGTGTAACAGCTCGTCCTCTAAAAGCCCAAAGTCCATTCCATGCACCCACCAAACCTCCTGTTTATGAATGAAAAACTGTTTACTCAAGACTCATAACTGATGGCGTCCGAACACTTCCTGAACAAGTGCTTCTAAGACGACTTTTGTTCGAACCACAACGCTGTAAATGCTTCAACCACGTAATACAAACAAATAATCGGCAACAGAATCTAAACACCTAACCTAACCAGTACCTAAATACGCACAATATTATATTATACAATATTATTGATTAATAACTGAGAAAATCCTGTTTTGAATTAACAGTGTTAACATTGTTGAATGCATCTTTGGGGTCGACTACTCGATGAAATGGAGTTGGTCTGAGGACGGATTGTGTGTAAACCTTTTTTCATTCATAAACCAGCCCGTCCTCCAAACAAAGATCCAAAACTGATTCCATGCACCCGCCAAACCCCCTGTTTATGAATGAAGAGCGGTTTACACACGACTCACAACTGCTGACGTTCGAACATATCCGGAACAAGTGCTTCACTGACGAATTTTGTTCGAATCGCAACGCTATAAATGCTTCACCCACGTACTACAAATACAAATAATCGTCAACAGAACCTAAACACCTGACCTAACCTATCCTATGCCTATATATACACAATATGCCAATATATTATAATATTAATTTATACTTGACAAAATTCCCGTTTTGAATGAACAGCATGTTAAAATTTATGAATGCGTCTGTGTGGTTGACCGCTGAATGTACAACCCGTCCTCGACTCAAGTCCATTACATTCAGCGGTCAACCCCACAAACGCATTTATAAATTTTAACATGCTGTTTATTCAAAACGGGAATTTCTCAAGTATAAATTAATATTATAATATATTAGCATATTGTGTATATATAGGCATAGGATAGGTTAGGTTAGGTGTTTAGGTTCTGTTGGCGATTATTTGTATTTGTAGTACGTGGGTGAAGCATTTATAGCGTTGCGATTCGAACAAAATTCGTCAGTGAAGCACTTGTTCCGGATATGTTCGAACGTCAGCAGTTGTGAGTCGTGTGTAAACCGCTTTTCATTCATAAACAGGGGGTTTGGCAGGTGCATGGAATCACTTTTGGATCTTTGTTTGGAGGACGGGCTGGAATGTAATGGACTTGAGTCGAGGACGGGTTGCATAAACCGGGAGTTTGGTGGGTGCATAGAATGGGCCTTTGTTTTATGAGGACAGGCTGCAGCACAAGCTTTAGTCACAGGAGTCAGTGTAACGACTCCTGTGACTCAGTGCCATTGTTTACTACTCGAGTGACTCAGTGTGGCATGATTCATTATCGAGCAAGTGATTGCCAAGGAAAAAGTAACGTATCATTGGTGGAAGGACTTTGGTTAACATCTACAATAGAGCTGTGTGATGCACTAAACATTGTGATCACGTGTGGGTTTACAATATCGGAGGTTGATATGTATGATAGCCCTGCCTGGAGGCAGTGAGTGACCATATGTGATTCTATCAATGAATTTGTACCCAGACGTACACACCTAGTTTTACTCACCAAGTTGTGCTTGCGGGGGTTGAGCTTTGGCTCTTTGGTCTCACCTCTCAACCGTCAATCAACTGGTGTACAGATTCCTGAGCCTACTGGGCTCTATCATACCTATATTTGCAACTGTATATGGAGTCAGACTCCACCACATCGCTTCCTAATGCATTCCATTTATTATGGAATTCCACGTGCTTATCCGTGCGTGCGTGTGCCAGCTTGAGGTCGGTAGAGCTGAAAAGGTCTTGGCTGTGCGATAGACTTTGCTCCCTCACTCTGCATCCTATGAGTTTCTTAGCTGTGAAGAAGTTTGGGGTAACACCAGTTGGTGTTACCCCAAACTTGTCACCCCAAAGTTATCGTCAGCTCGATGTTGGTAGCTCTTCAACTTGTCGTTGTTCTCACAGACACAGACCACTGACATGTGGTATAGGTTCTCACCTATACCTTCGCAGTGGATGAAATACGTTATGGACTTACGTCGTGAACGATGTACAAGGCTCAATAACATCTACATCACCACCTGATAACCCTCAGGCAGCATTTGCCTGAGGCAAACCATCATCGTCGGGCTGTATATATGTGTGTTCATGGAGAAGTTGTGGGAGGGGGTGGAAATTTGCCCCGCTCCTGTGCCAGGTAAATTTCGGTCTCACCATAGCCCAGGCTACTTGGAACTTGTTCCCAGTAGATGAATCAATAACAACAGGAGTTGGGGACTCTCACCCTACACCTGCTTCATGCAACACACTCCCTCACTGCCCCACTACCACACTCCCTCACCGCCCCAGTGCCACTCCCTCACCGCCCCAGTGCCACACTCCCTCACCGCCCCAGTGCCACACTCCCTCACCGCCCCAGTGCCACACTCCCTCACCATCCCAGTGCCACTCCCTCACCGCCCCAGTGCCACACTCCCTCACTGCCCCAGTGCCACATTCTCTCTCCGCCCCAGTGCCACACTCCTTCACCGCACCAGTGCCGCACTCGCTCACCGTCCCATGGCTACACTCCATCACCGTTCCAGTGCCTCACTCCCTCTGCGTCCCAGTGCCACTCCCTCACCTCCCCAGTGCCTCACTCCCTCACCGCCCCAGTGCCACACTCCATCACCAACCCAGTTCCACACTCCATCACCAACCCAGTTCCACACTCCCTCAAAGCCCCAGTGCCACTCCCTCACCCCCAGTGCTACACTCCATCACCACCCCAGTGCCACACTCCCTCACCATCCCAGTGCCTCACTCCCTCACCGTCCCAGTGCCACTCCCTCACCTCCCCAGTGCCTCACTCCCTCACCGCCCCAGTGCAACACTCCCTCACCGCCCCATTGCGGCACTGAATATGTGTGGAATGAATATGTCATGATGAGAAGAGAGGCAGAAAGACAATACGAAAATGACATCGCAAGCAAGGCAAAGACTCAGCCTAAATTGCTGCATAGCCACATCAGGAGAAAAACAACAGTAAAGGAACAGGTTATGAAATTAAGGATAGGGGCAGAAGGATTCACTACAAACGACAAGGAAGTGTGTGAGGAACTGAATAAGAAATTCCAAGAGATCTTCACCTTAGAGCAAGGAGAAATCCCAGAGATAAGAGAGGAAATAGCTAACCAGGAACCACTGGAAGAGTTTGAAATTACCAGCGGGGAAGTAAGGAAGTTTTTACTACAGTTGGGTGTGACTAAGGCTATAGGCCCAGATGGAATCTCCCCTTGGATACTAAAGGAAGGAGCGGAAGAACTGTGCTTTCCACTCTCCATAGTGTATAACAAATCACTAGCAACAGGGAAAGTGCCAGAAATTTGGAAAGCAGCTAACGTAGTCCCGATATACAAGAAAGGGGAAAGACAGGAGGCACTGAATTACAGGCCAGTGTCCCTAACCTGCATACCATGCAAGCTGATGGAGAAGATTGTGCGAAGAAAGCTAGTGGAGCACCTGGAGCGAAAGAACTTTGTAACACAGCACCAACATGGATTCAGGGATGGCAGGTCCTGCCTCACAGGATTACTTGAATTCTACGACCTGGCAACAAAAATAAGGCAAGAAAGAGTAGGGTGGGCAGACTGCATATTTTTGGATTGTCAGAAAGCCTTTCAAACCGTGTCAAACAAGAAGCTAGTGAAAAACCTGGAGATGCAGGCTGGAGTGAAAGGGAAGGTACTCCGTTGGATAAAGGAGTACCAAAGCAAGTTTCAGATTGGCCAGACGTTACAAGTGGAGTCCCGAAGCAGTCAGTCCTTGGACCTATACTGTTTCTGATATATGTAAATGATCTCCCAGAGGGTATAGAGTCGTTTCTCTCAATGTTTGCCGATGATGCAAAAATTATGAGGAGGATTGAAACTGAGGACAATAGTAGGAGGCTACAAGATGACCTAGACAGACTGAGTGAATGGTCCAACAAATGGCTGTTGAAGTTCAACTCGAATAATTGCAAAGTAATGAAACTAGGCAGTGGAAATAGGAGGCCAGACACAGGATACAGAATAGGAGGTGAAGTACTTAATGCACCGCCCCAATGCCACACTCCCTCACCGTAACAGTGCCATTCCCTCTCCGCTTCAGTGCCACTCTCTCACCGCCCCAGTGCCATTCCCTCTCCGCTTCAGTGCCACTTCCTCACTGCCCCAGCGCCACACTCCCTCACCGCCCCAGTGCCACTCCCTGACCGCCCCAGTGTCACTCCCTAACCGCCCCAGTGCCACACTCCCTCACCGCCCCAGTGCCACTCCCTCACCGCCCCAGTGCCACACTCCCTCACCACAACAGTGCCACACTAACTGACTGCCCCAGTGCCACACTCCCTCACCGCCCCAGTGCATCACTCCCTCACTGCCCCTGTGCCACACTCCCTCACTGCCCCAGTGCCACACTCCCTCACCGCCCCAGTGCCAAAATCCCTCATAACTCCGGTGCCAAACTCCCTCAAGGCCCAAATGCCACTCACTCACCGCCCCTGTCAGACACTCCCTCACTGCCACTCCCTCACCGCCCCAGTGTAACACTCCCCCACCACCCCAGTGCAACACTCCTTCACCGCCCCAGTGCCACACTCTCTCACTGCCCTAGTGTCACAATCCCTCACAGCCCCAGTGCCACTCCCTCACAGCCCCAGTGCCGCACTCCGTCACTGCCCCAGTGCCACACTCCCTCACCACCCCAGTGCCGCACTCCTTCACTGCCCCAGTGCCACTAAATCACCACCCCAGTGTCAATCCCTCACCGCCCCAGTGCCACACTCTCTCACCGCCCCAGTGCCACACTCTCTCACCACCCAGTGTCACTCCCTCACCGCCCCAGTGCCACACTCTCTCACCGCCCCAGTGCCACACTCTCTCACCACCCAGTGTCACTCCCTCACCGCCCCAGTGCCACACTCTCTCACCGCCCCAGTGCCACACTCTCTCACCACCCAGTGTCACTCCCTCACCGCCCCAGTGCCACACTCTCTCACCACCCAGTGTCACTCCCTCACTGCCCCAGTGCCACACTCTCTCACCACCCAGTGTCACACTCCCTCACCGCCCCAGTGCCACACTCTCTCACCGCCCAGTGTCACTCCCTCACTGCCCCAGTGCCACACTCCCTCACCGCACCAGTGCCACACTCTCTCACCGCCCCAGTGTCACTCCCTCACCGCCCCAGTGTCACTCCCTCACCGCCCCAGTGTCACTCCCTCACTGCCCCTGTGCCACACTCCCTCACTGCCCCAGTGCCACACTCCCTCACCGCCCCAGTGCCAAAATCCCTCATCACTCCGGTGCCAAACTCCCTCAAGGCCCAAATGCCACTCACTCACCGCCCCTGTCAGACACTCCCTCACTGCCTCAGTGCCACTCCCTCACCGCCCCAGTGTAACACTCCCCCACCACCCCAGTGCAACACTCCTTCACCGCCCCAGTGCCACACTCTCTCACTGCCCTTGTGTCACAATCCCTCACTGCCCCAGTGCCACTCCCTCACAGCCCCAGTGCCGCACTCCGTCACTGCCCCAGTGCCACACTCCCTCACCACCCCAGTGCCGCACTCCTTCACTGCCCCAGTGCCACTAAATCACCACCCCAGTGTCACTCCCTCACCGCCCCAGTGCCACACTCTCTCACCGCCCCAGTGCCACACTCTCTCACCACCCAGTGTCACTCCCTCACCGCCCCAGTGCCACACTCTCACCCCCCCCAGTGTCACTCCCTCACCACCCCAGTGTCACTCCCTCACCACCCCAGTGTCACTCCCTCACCGCCCCAGTGCCACACTCCCTCACCACCCAGTGTCACTCCCTCACCGCCCCAGTGTCACACTCTCTCACCGTCCCAGTGTCACTCCCTCACCGCCCCAGTGCCACACTCTCTCACCACCCCAGTGTCACTCCCTCACCACCCCAGTGTCACTCCCTCACCACCCCAGTGTCACTCCCTCACCGCCCCAGTGCCACACTCCCTCACCACCCAGTGCCACTCCCTCACCGCCCCAGTGTAACACTCCCCCACCACCCCAGTGCAACACTCCTTCACCGCCCCAGTGCCACACTCTCTCACTGCCCTAGTGTCACAATCCCTCACAGCCCCAGTGCCACTCCCTCACAGCCCCAGTGCCGCACTCCGTCACTGCCCCAGTGCCACACTCCCTCACCACCCCAGTGCCGCACTCCTTCACTGCCCCAGTGCCACTAAATCACCACCCCAGTGTCAATCCCTCACCGCCCCAGTGCCACACTCTCTCACCGCCCCAGTGCCACACTCTCTCACCACCCAGTGTCACTCCCTCACCGCCCCAGTGCCACACTCTCTCACCGCCCCAGTGCCACACTCTCTCACCACCCAGTGTCACTCCCTCACCGCCCCAGTGCCACACTCTCTCACCGCCCCAGTGCCACACTCTCTCACCACCCAGTGTCACTCCCTCACCGCCCCAGTGCCACACTCTCTCACCACCCAGTGTCACTCCCTCACTGCCCCAGTGCCACACTCTCTCACCACCCAGTGTCACACTCCCTCACCGCCCCAGTGCCACACTCTCTCACCGCCCAGTGTCACTCCCTCACTGCCCCAGTGCCACACTCCCTCACCGCACCAGTGCCACACTCTCTCACCGCCCCAGTGTCACTCCCTCACCGCCCCAGTGTCACTCCCTCACCGCCCCAGTGTCACTCCCTCACTGCCCCTGTGCCACACTCCCTCACTGCCCCAGTGCCACACTCCCTCACCGCCCCAGTGCCAAAATCCCTCATCACTCCGGTGCCAAACTCCCTCAAGGCCCAAATGCCACTCACTCACCGCCCCTGTCAGACACTCCCTCACTGCCTCAGTGCCACTCCCTCACCGCCCCAGTGTAACACTCCCCCACCACCCCAGTGCAACACTCCTTCACCGCCCCAGTGCCACACTCTCTCACTGCCCTAGTGTCACAATCCCTCACTGCCCCAGTGCCACTCCCTCACAGCCCCAGTGCCGCACTCCGTCACTGCCCCAGTGCCACACTCCCTCACCACCCCAGTGCCGCACTCCTTCACTGCCCCAGTGCCACTAAATCACCACCCCAGTGTCAATCCCTCACCGCCCCAGTGCCACACTCTCTCACCGCCCCAGTGCCACACTCTCTCACCACCCAGTGTCACTCCCTCACCGCCCCAGTGCCACACTCTCACCCCCCCCAGTGTCACTCCCTCACCACCCCAGTGTCACTCCCTCACCACCCCAGTGTCACTCCCTCACCGCCCCAGTGCCACACTCCCTCACCACCCAGTGTCACTCCCTCACCGCCCCAGTGTCACACTCTCTCACCGTCCCAGTGTCACTCCCTCACCGCCCCAGTGCCACACTCTCTCACCACCCCAGTGTCAATCCCTCACCGCCCCTGTGTCACACTCTCTCACCGCCCCAGTGCCACACTCCCTCACCACCCAAGTGCCACCCTCCCTCACAGCCCCAGTGTCACACTCCCTCACCGCCCCAGTGTCACACTCTCTCACCGCCCCAGTGCCACACTCCCTCACCACCCAAGTGCCACCCTCCCTCACAGCCCCAGTGTCACACTCCCTCACCGCCCCAGTGCCACACTTCCTCACCACCCCAGTGCCACACTCCCTCACTGCCCCAGTGCCACACTCCCTCACTGCCCCAGTAACACACTCCCTCACAGCCCCAGTGTCACACTCCCTCATCGCCCCAGTGCCACACTTCCTCACCACCCCAGTGCCACACTCCCTCACTGCCCCAGTGCCACACTCCCTCACTGCCCCAGTAACACACTCCCTCACAGCCCCAGTGCCACACTCCCTCACCACCCCAGTGTCACACTCCCTCACCGCCCCAGTGCCACACTCCCTCACCACCCCAGTGTCACACTCCCTCACCGATCCAATGCCACTCCCTCACCGCCCCAGTGCCACTCCCTCACCGACCCAGTGCCACTCCCTCAACGACCCAGTGTCACACTCCCTCACTGCCTCAGTGCCTCTTCATCACCGCCCCAGTGCCACTCCCTCACCGCCCCAGTGCCCCTTCCTCTCGGCCCCAGTGCCACTCCTTCACCGCTCCAGTGCCACTCCATCACCGCCCCAGTGCCACTCCCTCACCGCCCCAGTGCCACTCCCTCACCGACCCAGTGCCACTCCCTCACCAACCCAGTGCCACTCCCTCACCGACCCAGTGCCACTCCCTCTCCGCCCTAGTGCCACTTCATCACCACCCCAGTGTCACACTCCCTCACTGCCCCAGTGCCACTCCCTCACCGCCCCAGTGCCACACTCCCTCACCGCCCCAGTGCCACACACCCTCACCGCCTGAGTTCCTCACTCCCTCACCGCCCCTGTGTCAAAATCCCTCACCACCCCAGTGCCACACTCCTTCACCGCCCCAGTGCCACACTCCCTCACCGTCCCAGTGTCACACTCCCTCACCGCCCCAGTGCCACACTCCCTCACCACCCCAGTGCCACACTCCCTCACCGTCCCAGTGTCACACTCCCTCACCGCCCCAGTGCCACACTCCCTCACTATCCCAGTGCCACACTCCCTCACCGCCCCAGTGCCACACTCCCTCACCACCCCAGTGTCACACTCCCTCACCGTCCCAGTGTCACACTCCCTCACCGCCCCAGTGCCACACTCCCTCACCACCCCAGTGCCACACTCCCTCACCGTCCCAGTGTCACACTCCCTCACCACCCCAGTGCCACACTCCCTCACCGCCCCAGTGCCACACTCCCTCACCTTCCCAGTGTCACACTCCCTCACCACCCCAGTGCCACACTCCCTCACCGCCCCAGTGCCACACTCCCTCACCGTCCCAGTGTCACACTCCCTCACCACCCCAGTGCCACACTCCCTCACCACCCGAGTGCCACACTCCCTCACCACCCCAGTGCCACACTTCCTCACCACCCCAGTGCCACACTCCCTCACTGCCCCAGTAACACACTCCCTCACAGCCCCAGTGTCACACTCCCTCACCGCCCCAGTGTCACTCCCTCACCGCCCCAGTGTCACTCCCTCACCGCCCCAGTGTCACTCCCTCACCGCCCCAGTGCCACACTCTCTCACTACCCCAGTGCCACACTCCCTCACCGCCCCAGTGCCACACTCCCTCACTGCCCCAGTGTCACTCCCTCACCGCCCCAGTGCCACACTCTCACCCCCCCCCAGTGTCACTCCCTCACCACCCCAGTGTCACTCCCTCACCACCCCAGTGTCACTCCCTCACCGCCCCAGTGCCACACTCCCTCACCACCCAGTGTCACTCCCTCACCGCCCCAGTGTCACACTCTCTCACCGTCCCAGTGTCACTCCCTCACCGCCCCAGTGCCACACTCTCTCACCACCCCAGTGTCAATCCCTCACCGCCCCTGTGTCACACTCTCTCACCGCCCCAGTGCCACACTCCCTCACCACCCAAGTGCCACCCTCCCTCACAGCCCCAGTGTCACACTCCCTCACCGCCCCAGTGTCACACTCTCTCACCGCCCCAGTGCCACACTCCCTCACCACCCAAGTGCCACCCTCCCTCACAGCCCCAGTGTCACACTCCCTCACCGCCCCAGTGCCACACTTCCTCACCACCCCAGTGCCACACTCCCTCACTGCCCCAGTGCCACACTCCCTCACTGCCCCAGTAACACACTCCCTCACAGCCCCAGTGTCACACTCCCTCATCGCCCCAGTGCCACACTTCCTCACCACCCCAGTGCCACACTCCCTCACTGCCCCAGTGCCACACTCCCTCACTGCCCCAGTAACACACTCCCTCACAGCCCCAGTGCCACACTCCATCACCGCCCCAGTGTCACACTCCCTCACTGCCCCAGTGCCAAACTCCCTCACCACCCCAGTGTCACACTCCCTCAACGCCCCAGTGCCACACTCCTTCACCACCCCAGTGTCACACTCCCTCACCGATCCAATGCCACTCCCTCACCGCCCCAGTGCCACTCCCTCACCGACCCAGTGCCACTCCCTCACCGACCCAGTGTCACACTCCCTCACTGCCTCAGTGCCTCTTCCTCACCGCCCCAGTGCCACTCCCTCACCGCCCCAGTGCCCCTTCCTCTCGGCCCCAGTGCCACTCCTTCACCGCTCCAGTGCCACTCCATCACCGCCCCAGTGCCACTCCCTCACCGCCCCAGTGCCACTCCCTCACCGACCCAGTGCCACTCCCTCACCAACCCAGTGCCACTCCCTCACCGACCCAGTGCCACTCCCTCTCCGCCCTAGTGCCACTTCATCACCACCCCAGTGTCACACTCCCTCACTGCCCCAGTGCCACTCCCTCACCGCCCCAGTGCCACACTCCCTCACCGCCCCAGTGCCACACACCCTCACCGCCTGAGTTCCTCACTCCCTCACCGCCCCTGTGTCAAAATCCCTCACCACCCCAGTGCCACACTCCTTCACCGCCCCAGTGCCACACTCCCTCACCGTCCCAGTGTCACACTCCCTCACCGCCCCAGTGCCACACTCCCTCACCACCCCAGTGCCACACTCCCTCACCGTCCCAGTGTCACACTCCCTCACCACCCCAGTGCCACACTCCCTCACCGCCCCAGTGCCACACTCCCTCACCGTCCCAGTGTCACACTCCCTCACCACCCCAGTGCCACACTCCCTCACCGCCCCAGTGCCACACTCCCTGACCGTCCCAGTGTCACACTCCCTCACCACCCCAGTGCCACACTCCCTCACCACCCCATTGCCACACTCCCTCACCGCCCCAGTGCCACACTTCCTCACCACCCCAGTGCCACACTCCCTCACTGCTCCAGTGCCACACTCCCTCACTGCCCCAGTAACACACTCCCTCACAGCCCCAGTGTCACACTCCCTCACCGCCCCAGTGCCACACTTCCTCACCACCCCAGTGCCACACTCCCTCACTGCCCCAGTGCCACACTCCCTCACTGCCCCAGTAACACACTCCCTCACAGCCCCAGTGCCACACTCCATCACCGCCCCAGTGTCACACTCCCTCACTGCCCCAGTGCCAAACTCCCTCACCACCCCAGTGTCACACTCCCTCACCGCCCCAGTGCCACTCCCTCACCGCCCCAGTGCCCCTTCCTCTCGGCCCCAGTGCCACTCCTTCACCGCTCCAGTGCCACTCCATCACCGCCCCAGTGCCACTCCCTCACCGCCCCAGTGCCACTCCCTCACCGACTCAGTGCCACTCCCTCACCGCCCCAGTGCCACACACCCTCACCGCCTGAGTTCCTCACTCCCTCACCGCCCCAGTGTCACACTCTCTCACCGTCCCAGTGTCACTCCCTCACCGCCCCAGTGCCACACTCTCTCACCACCCCAGTGTCAATCCCTCACCGCCCCTGTGTCACACTCTCTCACCGCCCCAGTGCCACACTCCCTCACCACCCAAGTGCCACCCTCCCTCACAGCCCCAGTGTCACACTCCCTCACCGCCCCAGTGTCACACTCCCTCACCGCCCCAGTGCCACACTCCCTCACCACCCAAGTGCCACCCTCCCTCACAGCCCCAGTGTCACACTCCCTCACCGCCCCAGTGTCACACTCCCTCACCGCCCCAGTGTCACACTCTCTCACCGCCCCAGTGTCACACTCCCTCACCGCCCCAGTGCCACACACCCTCACCGCCTGAGTTCCTCACTCCCTCACCGCCCCTGTGTCAAAATCCCTCACCACCCCAGTGCCACACTCCTTCACCGCCCCAGCGCCACACTCCCTCACCGTCCCAGTGTCACACTCCCTCACCGCCCCAGTGCCACACTCCCTCACCACCCCAGTGCCACACTCCCTCACCGTCCCAGTGTCACACTCCCTCACCACCCCAGTGCCACACTCCCTCACCGCCCCAGTGCCACACTCCCTCACCGTCCCAGTGTCACACTCCCTCACCACCCCAGTGCCACACTCCCTCACCGCCCCAGTGCCACACTCCCTCACCGTCCCAGTGTCACACTCCCTCACCACCCCAGTGCCACACTCCCTCACCACCCCAGTGCCACACTCCCTCACCGCCCCAGTGCCACACTCTCTCACCGCCCCAGTGCCACACTCCCTCACCGTCCCAGTGCCACACTCCCTCACCACCCCAGTGCCACACTCCCTCACCGCCCCAGTGCCACACTCCCTCACCGCACCAGTGCCACACTCCCTCACCACCCCAGTGCCACACTCCTTCACCGCCCTAGTGCCACACTCCCTCACCACCCCAGTGCCACACTCCCTCAACACCCCAGTGCTACACTCCCTCACCGCCCCAGTGCCACACTCCCTCACCACCCCAGTGCCACACTCCCTCACTGCCCCAGTGCCACACTCCCTCACCGCACCAGTGCCACACTCCCTCACCACCCCAGTGCCACACTCCCTCACTGCCCCAGTGCCACACTCCGTCACCACCCCAGTGACACACTCCCTCACTGCCCCAGTGCCACACTCCCTCACCACCCCAGTGCCACACTCCCTCACTGCCCCAGTGCCACACTCCCTCACCGCCCCAGTGCCACACTCCCTCACCGCACCAGTGCCACACTCCCTCACCACCCCAGTGCCACACTCCCTCACTGCCCCAGTGCCACACTCCCTCACCGCCCCAGTGCCACACTCCCTCACCGCACCAGGGCCACACTCCCTCACCACCCCAGTGCCACACTCCCTCACCACCCCAGTGCCACACTCCCTCACCGCCCCAGTGCCACACTCCTTCACTGCCCCAGTGCCGCACTTCTTCAACGCCTTCAACGGTTTAAAGTTCATGTCGACTAAGACCTTCTGTTCGATGGTACCCATGAAGAAGTTCCCAAACAGGACACCTAGGGGAGAACCCATGGGGACCCCATCTACTTGCTTGTACATGTGTCCATCCGGGCTCAAGAAGGGTGCCTCTTTAGTACAAGCTTGGAGTAGTTTCCTTAGAATGTTTTCTGGTATGTTAAGATCAGTACAGGCCGGATCACGATACACTCTGTCGGCTATCATCCCAATTGTTTCATCCACAGGTATGTTGGTAAACAGTGATTCTACGTCCAACGAGGCTCTCAACATGTATAAGTATGTATAAGCAAGTTGATGGGGTCGCCATGGGTTCTCCCCTAGGTGTCCTGTTTGCTAGGTGTCCATTGCCCGATCCGTCTGTGAAGATGTGGGTGGCTCCTGCTACTACAAAAGTGCTAAATTACTTTTCTGTGATGCGCCTTAGGATTGTTGGATCATAGGCAGCATTTTCATCTCGGAATACCTTCTATTACTATTTTGATGGTACGCTCCTCCAATGGTGGGGAACAAGTGTAGTTTGAGTGTGGATGATCGCCTCCTCTATCACGTATAATGCTTTTTAATTGTAGTTTGTTCCGGACCTGAGGATTGCCGTCCTGGCCGCAGTTCTCTCTCTCATGTAAGCGACCTCAGCATTAAAATTGATGTGTGTCCAGGATTATTCCTATATACTGATAAGTGTCCACCAATTCAATTTGCTGGTCATGCACTTTGAGTTAGTTGTTGGGCTTCACTATTTTTATGGGCATGACTTTTGGCTAAGCCGGGTGCGGAGTTCGATAACAATCTGTTTTCCTCTTCACTGATGCAATCTAAGCATCCCTTCATTAGCATGAAGGGATGCAGCAAGGCAAGCTAAGTACAGTTAAAAAACAAAATAAAATAACAATGAAAAAATAAACAAATAAACTATACGCACAAAATGAACGGTATGGTAAACAACACAGCTCAATTCCAATGCAATGTTACACAAAATAATTAAATCAAAATGAAAATAAATCGAAGTCTATGAAAATTCAATATATTAATGCAATCGGAAACATTGAAATGTAATCGTAACATATTTAGTATAGTGTGTGTTGCTCTTACGTGCAACAGATGGGCTTTTTTTAAAAAAAAAACATGGTTTTACCTGTCACAGGTGTGGTATCTATACTTATACTCACAAAATGAACGGAACAGTAAATAAAACAGCTCAATTCCAATGCAATGTCACACAAAATAATTAAATCAAAATGAAAATAAATCGAAATGTATGAAATTTAAATTTATCAATGCAATCGAAAATCATTGAAAAATAATTGTAACATATTTAGTATAGCATGTGCAACATGTGGAGCTGTTACTCTTATGTGCAACAGATGGAGCTGTTTAAAAAAAAAAATGTTCTTACCTTTCACTGCTGTGGCATCTATTTAGTAGATATATAAAAACATGTGTATATTTGAATTGAACGTTGTGTCAAAATTTAAAAACAATGGGTAAAGAGGTTTCAAAGATTTCCCTCACATGAAAAACACATGATAACATAGTTTTTCAGAAAAGCATGTTTTTTCTCGTCACAGACATGACATCTATATAGTATGTATATAAAAACCCACTCGAATGTGAACGGAATGTTGTGTGTAAATTTCAAAGCAATCGGTGAAGAACTATCGGAGATTAGCGATTTTGAACAAATGAACAATTAAATTTTTTTATATATAGATTGTTGTGTATGTTTTTATGTATTAAATGTTTGTTAACATTTGGTCTTTGTTCTTGTCCTGGAGAGGTTTCCCAGAACGAGAGAGAGAGAGAGAGGGTAGAGTTTGTGTACTCAAGACAACGAGGTCAGTTTTGGAGCCGAACCCCTAAATAAAAGTAATGCTGAACCCCTCGCCAGGATCAAGGAGTGTACAGAGTGAACTTCCAGGTAATTGCAAGCACTCTAGTGTCCATTGCTGGTCGAATGACAGTAGCGTAAGTGTAGTTGCCGAGTTCGGCTGTATTTCTATCAGGGAGTGGTTGGGGTCTCTGTTCGCCTGTATGCAAGTAACTGTCTGGCGCAACAACCAGCTCTTTATGGTAGAAATCCCCAGCATCCCCATCGACAGAATTGGGAGCCTGTCTGGGGGCGAATTGTCGCACCCATAGTTTGAGTCCAGGAGAGTAGACTGATACACCTTAGCAGCAATAGGTAGACCATGTGACCACAGAAAGAATATCTCTTTCTCTTTTGGAAAAACCCACAGGACAAGATGGAGAATGTGCAAACATTTGTTGAGTTAGGCAATCCTGAAGATTTGGAAGTTTGCACCAAAGAGCAGTTAAGGCAGATTGCAGAGAAATGTGGCATTAAGGTGATGTCATCTACAGTGGCAGGAATGAAGTATCAGATCCTTAGACAGTTGAGAGCTAGGAGTGAAGCGGTAGAGTAGGGAGCTCAGAAAGGAGCTGAAGATGAAAAGGATGATGATGGATAGGATGAACTGAGATCCCAAGGATCAAATAGGAGTAGTAGGAGTGGCTTCAGTAGCAGGAGTAGCCAGAAAAGGAGCTTGGAAAGGATTCAGCTAGAACTCCAGATGCAACGTGAGGACAAAGGGAGGCAGTTCCAACTAGAGATGTTGAGACTAGAACTGCAGATGAAAAATGAAGCAGAAAAAGAGAAAAGTAAACTTGAGGTAGAGAAGGAAAAGAGAAAACTAGACTAGAGGTAGAAAAAGAGAAAATCAAAGTGGAGCAAGAAAAAGAGAAAACAAAACGAATGGAGATAGAAACAAATAGAGTTGTGGCAGAGCGTAGTATTGAGCGTGGGTTGCCAGAGAGCACCTCACACGTGTCACATACACTGGATAATAGAGTTGGGGAAAAAGACATTCAACTGTTTGTGCCAGAGGAGTCCGAGAGCTTCTTTGAACACTTTGAGAAGGTAATCAACATCAAACAGTGGCCACAGGAAGAGTGGGCCCAATTGTTTAAGTTACGACTGGCCAGTGCTGCCAGAGAGGCATATATCCAGTTGTCTTTGGAGGAATGCCAGGATTACTGGACTGAGAAGAACAGCGTATTGCATTATTTTCCTATAAATGTAATGGACTGGGTTACATGATGAAAGATTGAAGACATGGTAAGAGAGATGTGACCCCTGACAATGTGGGAGCCCCGCAACTCACGTGAGAGTTTAACAAAGGACAGACCACAGAAAGTGAACTTAGTGAACGAGAGGTATGGTTCGTTCACATGTACAGGTTGGGTCAGCATAGGAGACCAACCAGAATTTGAAGTTAGTATCCTCAGAGATACAGGAGCAAATCAGAGCTAGATTCTGAAAAGCCTGATCTGGGATGATCGACTTTTTGCTGGCTGTCTGAAAATTAAGGATCATGGGTTATTGTCGGAGTGAGACATGCCCATGTGAGCTGTCAGACTGAAGTCAGATTATTTGTCGGCGGAGGTGATGTTGGGAGTGTGTCCTGACATACCTGTTCCAGGGATAAAAGTGATCCTGGGTAATGACTTGTTCGGGTCGAAGGTGTTACCGGAACTCATAGTGAAAGTTGTGCCATAAGGGTTCCAGAAGGGCCACAGTACTGATGGGACACCAGACAGAGTACACCTTTCTAGCATCCTAGAGAATGAGTCAAAGGACAGCCAAGTCATTGTGTACCCTGCCTGTGTAGTGGCATGGTCAGAGGTTGCCGACAAGGGAGACACTGGAGGTGAGGTGACAGTGTCGACTTCACTGAGGGAAGAGACCGACGTGGAGATAGCGTGGCTGTTTAGTGAAGGACCAGCTCGAGAAAATGAGGGCATGACGAGGTCAGAGGTGAAGATGACTCTGCCGGAAAAAACTAGTGTGAACAGAGTGGACCTAGAGCAACAAGTACGGTCGAGTACAGCCGAGTGTAGTACAGTACTTGAGGAAGCCTTGAGGGAACGTGGAAGAGTTGAAGGGGAAGAATTGGAGTTGCGTAGTAAAGCAGAATGAGAGAAGGGCATGATAATGTCGCAAGCATGGAGAGAGAGAAGAAAGTCGAAGGTTCGACGGAAGTCGAAGGAGATAAAGTTACAGATAAATGTGGAGATGAAAGAAGGGATCGTCGGTGAAGACGAGAGAGTGAAGTATGATGACAAGTGACGGACGAATGATGGTGGTAGATTGAAGTATGAGGATGATGAACCGAAGTATGAGGACGACAGAGGAGGAACAGATAATAGATGTCTAACACTTTCTGTGTGGAATGCAAAAAGAAGACGAAGGGGAGGTGGAAATCAGTAAGCTAGAGAGGGCTGAGGGAGCGAAGGTGTCCAACACATACAGCCTGGCCAAGGTGAGAGAGAAGTTTGGTCATTTAGAGGATGATCATGTGTCCAACAGATGATGCAGGCGATGAGTCACAATAACGTGGCTAAAGTATGTTGACCAGACCACACACTAGAAGGTGAAGGGACGACGACGTTTCGGTCCGTCCTGGACTATTCTCAAGTCGATTGTCCAATCGACTTGAGAATGATCGACTGCAATATATATGTTTGTTATCCCTAACCTATCCCAATATCTTCTGTTTTGGGTTGGTTATTTTTTCTTGACTTCATTGCCAAGCAATGTTAATTAAAACATACAAGAACATTCATTTATTAGAAGTATCATATTCATTGTCGATAACTTAAAACTTCAATTACCTCTAAAAAAAAAAAAAAGAACTTTGAGACTGCTTCAAAATTTCAATTTCTGACCGATTCTCACCATTTTTACATATATCTTGAGGTTATCTTGAGATGATTTCGGGGCTTTTAGTGTCTCCGCGGCCCGGTCCTCGACCAGGCCTCCACCCCCAGGAAACAGCCCGTGACAGCTGACTAACTCCAAGGTACCTATTTACTGAAAGGTAACAGGGGCATAGGGTGAAAGAAACTTTGCCCATTTGTTTCTGCCTCGTGCGGGAATCGAACCCGCGCCACAGAATTACGAGTCCTGTGCGCTATCCACCAGGCTACGAGGCCCACTGTGCAAAGCGTTTAGTTCTAAAGTTTCCTCGCTTTCGTTTATTCATAAATCAATTACTATTTGAGTTATTAATTTTTTGTATCTAAATTCTGCATATTTGGATGGCCATATGGAAAAAATCGTTTACAGTATACTATACTCTCAAACAATATTTTGCAGCAAGGAAACTGAACTTTATATGCCATTCTGAGACCACAATGAATAAAATACCATTTAGTGACATTTTAATATTTTTAACCCTAATTTGAAATTTTAATTTTTTTTATTTATTTATTTTTTTTATTTTTTTTCTGTTCATGGAATAATGTTAATCTATTAGGAAAAGTTGGAACATTTACCATGAGAATACTACTCACAAAAGAATAGTGTTTGAGGAAGTTTCGGTGCACCATCACCGGGCCCCTTAACTTGGTGAATAATGAGTTTGGAAGAGCCCGACTGGAGTACCTAGGTTATGTGGTAGGGCAAGGTGAGGCTGCTTCAGTGACGACAAAGGTAGAAGCCATCGATAATTTCCCGGTACCGAAGGAAAGAAAGGGTTGTTTAGGTACTTTAGAATGATTGGATACTACAGGAGTTTCTGTATGAATTTTTCCACCATAGCCACTCCTATGATGAGTTTGTTGTCTAAGAATAAGACGATGGAATGGAATGGAGTAGCCCAAGAGGAGCTTGATTAAACCAACAGATTATTGACCGAGGCGCCTGTATTAGTGTCGACGGATTTTGGAGCACTGTTTGCGTTGTTTGTGAATGCCAGTGATGTAGGAGCCTGAGATGTATTGACGCAGCAAAAGGACGAAATATATCGCCCCGTGTCTTTCTTCTCCATGAATTTTGCAAAGCATCAGAGATCATACAGTATGGTAGAGAAGGAGACATTGGCAATGGTCCTGGCACTCAAGCATTTTGATGAATACGTAAGAGGGGAAGGATACCAAGTTACTGTGTATACAGATTATAATCCCCTGGAATTGCTGAGTAAGATGAAGTACGCAAATGAGAGGTTAACTAGTGGTTCCTGTTACTTCAAGAGTATAACCTGATCATGAGACATGTAAAAGAGCGAGATAAAGTGGTGGCTGACACCTTGACACGAGCCTAGCCACTGAGAATAACTCTAAAGAAATCAGGAAAGGGGAATGTTATGACCCCAGTTTGCCTGGAGAAAGGAGTCCACCTGATAAGAGTTACTCTGCTTTCCGGACCAGAAATTAAGAGGTCAGTGGAAGATATGTATGCAATATACGTCAGTGAGTGATTTAATAATACAGGCAGAGAACAAGCATCTTTTTAATGTTATTGGAAATAGGATGTTGACAGTTTGGGACGCTATGTGACGTTAACGGTCACAGTAACGCCATTTGAGTTGCCAGAGTCATCAGAGGTAGACGTGTGTTCATGTATCCTGGGAATATTGAAGAATACGGCCCTGGATGAATTGTTTGAGTGCCAGCTACAGTGCATAGCTGTTGAGGAAGCTGCCAAGGGCGTGACACACGTAACCTCTCAGTATTTATGAAGATTTGGAGACGACCTCAAGCCGAGTGGTGGTCGTGTCTGTGTGGAACTCTAAATAGTTGTATCCTCAGGTGGAGGAGGATAAGTATGTGACTTTGTGTGGAACTTGCCAGGCGAGTGTGTGGGCCCAAGTCAGGAGCAGAAGAGCTGTTTAAGTAGATTTCGTGGGACGTCTCAGAGGACGCCATCTTGGAGCGCCCCCCAAGCTACAGATTCTGTGGTAAGCTCCTTTATCCGTTGAAATAGTGGTAGCCTGCGCTAGATCGTGTGCCCAGCGATCATGGCAAGTGTTTATGCAATTAGGATTCATATTTTTTTTTGCAGACAGTGAGTAAAAATAAGCTGTTAAAAATAAGCAGATAAGAGAACATGCTGAAGGGAGGAGTGATACACCTTCTCTCGAGGAAGTGCAGTGTGGATAACTGAGGGGCGGAGGCCCCCTGCGTCGTGACCAGGGCAGAGGTCCAAGCATCGTGTCAAGACATGTTACCAGTACAGACTCGCCCAAGGATGGGGAGCACCACAGTTGGGCCGATGCAGAGGAGGGGTAAGAGAAGGGGATGAGGAGGAAGGGGAAGAGGAGGCGGGAGAGGAGGGGTAAGAAAAGGGGATGAGGAGGAAGGGGAAGAGGAGGCGGCAGAAAGGAGAGGTAAGAGAAGGGGGATGAGGAGGAAGGGGAAGAGGAGGCGGGAGAGGAGGGGTAAGAGAAGGGAATGAGGAGGAAGGAGAAGAGGAGGCGGGAGAGGAGGGGTAAGAGAAGGGGATGAGGAGGAAGGGGAAGAGGAGGCGGGAGAAAGGAGAGGTAAGAGAAGGGGATGAGGAGGAAGAGGAGGGGAAAGAGAAGGGGGATGAAGAGGAAGGGAAAGAGGAGGGGGAGAGGGGAGGGGTAAGAGAAGGGGGAATGAGGAAGAAGGGGAAGAGGAAGGTGAAGAAGGGAGGTGGTAAGAGAAAGGGAAAGAGAAGGGGGATGAGGAGGGGGAAGAGAGGGGGGATGAGGAGGAAGGGGAAAAGGAGGGGGAGGGGTAAAAGAAGGGGAATGAGTAGGACAGGGAAGAGAAGGGGAGGGGTAAGAGAAGGGGAATGAGGAGGAGGGGAAAGAGGGGAGGATGGAAGAGGGGTGGGAAAGGGGGGATGGGGAGGGAGTTTAACGGGACCTGTGTGACTGCTAGTGCCTATACACAATAAGCCTACAGAGTTGCCATCATGAGTTAGGACGCTGGATTATACAGGCATGTCTTGGTAGATGACTATGGTGTGTTCATCTTCATAAAATACATCAAGAAAAATAGAGAATCAGATATTTATGTTTTAAATAACTTTATCTCTGATTTTACTTCTGAATTAAATTAATATTATAAATTGATCAATGGTTGGTTCAGACAGTCATGAGGCGCTCACCAGGCAATGGTCAGTACCCAGCTGACCATCACCGTGGTGGGCCTGTGTTTATATCCGCGTAGAGACTACCACAGACCATGGTGGAGGGTCATGTGCCCTCTCCATCTGGTTTGGTCTTGGTAAGCTCTACGCTGTTTTTGTGGGCAGGGGAACTGGTATATATTTGGGATGGGACTGCTGCTCTGTTGTAGGCATAAGGGTTCTTCGGGATCATTTTAAGCCTTTTGGGGGCATCTCAAGTTCCAAGGGTGGTGTGCTTTGGAGCAATTGGACACTTAGCTTGAATGGGCTAGTTAGCATTGTGTTTATCAAAGAATATTTTCGTGTCGTGGGGCAGGCTGCAGACTCCACACCTCACTGGGCGATGGCTACCATCCCTGTTATGTCCAAATCTCTGACGTCTGAAGCATCTGAGGGGCAATGTGGTGTAGGGCTTGTGATGGAACACGCCCCAAATGCCATGATCAAGTTTTTTGGGAATCCGTCTATTTACTGTGAGAAGGACTTGTGGGGTTTCGTGCTTTGTGGATTTTTCCTGGCATCTTTCTGCTGACACCACATAATTCAGCTTTTCGAAATGAGATAAGGCCATGTGCATGAGACAGTGGAGGACAATGATTTTCCTTATTTTGTCCTCTGCCTTGATTTCGTCGCATTTCCTGTAATTCTTAATAATTGTTACAGCTGTCTTATCTTTGGACTTCAGAATATATTCGCCAGACTGTTTGGTTGTTGTTGTTGTTGTTTTAGATTTAGCTACTCAGAACAAAATGTTCATGTAGCACGGGGTTATAGTGAGCCCATAATTGAGTACAGTTAGTCGCGATAACCTTGTTACTGAGATATTTGAGTAAAAGTTTTAAATGAAGGTGGGGATTTCTCCTTTTTCCTCTTTATTTTTAGCTTTTGTTTTAGCGAACTGGTTTTAGTCTTATTTTAATAACATTATCTTGGTGATGTATATAGATGCACAGTGTTCACTAGTGTGTTACATTTTTCAACTGCTTTTCTAATCATTGTAGTCACTGTGGAATTTGCATCTAATGCATCTGCTGTCATTGGATTAATGATGAATTTGATGCGCAGGTCTTCAGTTGCGTCACATTCCAGTAAGTAATTTAATAGTGGTTCCTCTGCATCTGTTCAGCAGATATGATACTCTTTAACTATTGAGTTTATTACCACCCAACAGCTCTTGTAACCAACTCTGAGTCTGTGTATGGCTACTGCAATGTCTCTGGATATGTTTTTACCAAGCTTGAAAGACTAGTACACAGTGGTTTGTTCTAACCACATCGCAGTGGATTTTCCTTCAGCTACTTTGGGTTTGTTGGGAAATTTTGATAGTTGGGAGTGTTTACTTCTTGATTTACTCCTTAATCTGTGAAAAACTTGGAGGGATTTTAACTTGTATAACAGGTAGAGCAGTGAGTGTTTTTGCTAGTGAGTCTGCCTTTGCATTACCATCTATGCCAATGTAACTTGGTATCCAATTTAGGGTAACTGACAGCCCTAGATTGTGTACTTCTTTTCCAATATGTAGGTTTTCTGTGATAAGTTGTATATTATCACTGTGCTGGCTGGATAACGATGCCTGGAGCGAAGACTTAGAGTCGGTATGAATGATGACATCATGTAAATTAATCTCAATTAAATAGTTTATGGCCTCCTTTAGGCATATAATTCTGTTTGCAATATTAAGCACCCACTATTCATGCTCCAGTAAGCTTCATGGATGGTAGTGTAAATTGCTGCCCCAGCAGAACCTCTTTCTTGATCAACTGATCCGTTTGTGAAAATGTGACTCGTTGTAGGTCTCGAGATGGTTTCCATTTGTTGTTCTATGACAACTTTGAGCCTCTGCGAGTCACATGCTGATCTTTTAACTGATAATACTTCAATGATTATCTTTAAACTCGATTCTTCCCCCAGCAGTAGTCTTCCGAAAGTGTTGATATGGTCAATGTCTCCATTGTTTTTAATGGTCCGTTTCAAGTCAACTTTCTCTAGAATCTTGACTAGATTATCCGTCCATGCACTTGTTCTATACTGAAGGTAAAGCGATCTGTGTATGCTGTCTTCGAATGACAGTCTGGCGGTGGTTCCAACAAGTCTTACTGTTATGGTGCCTATTCTTTGTTTGATCCTATTTTCTAAGGCTGATAAGTTGGTTTCCATTCTTAGATTCTCTCGACGCGTCCATATAGGTGCTCCCAGCATTATTTGAGACACTCTCAGTTTCTCCCATTGGTTATTACTGAGGGATGTAAGAGCAGGAGCAGCATAGTCAATGAGTGACTTAACTGCTTTAACGTAGTACATTTTGAGCACTGGTAGAGATGCACCATCTCTAAGACTTGTCAGGGAGTGCAAAGCTGAGTTTCTGGCTTTACAACGTTGGCAAAGATATTAAATTTCATGAATGAATTTCAACTGTTTGTCTATTATGACTCCTAGGGATTGAAAAGAGGTAACTCACTCAATTTCTTGTCCTTGTATTGCGAGTCTGATGTCTGTTCGGTTTGTTGTTGTTTAAGATTCGCCACTTGGAACCAAAAGTTGCAAGTAGCAAGGGCTATGGTGAGCCCGTAGTGGACTTACCTGGCACAGGAGCGGGGCTGTAACTGTGGACTGGACTGTTCAGTTGGCGTATTGGATTTATACCATTGCGAGGTCAGGTACATACATATTGGTGAGGTGTAAAAGGTAAGAAGCATAGGTCAATAACGTTTCATACAATTAGGTGAGGAGTAAGAAGTAAAGGTTAGAAGCACATACAAAGACTAGTTAGGTGTAGTGGGAGAAGCCTTTTGGGCATTGTCATCAACGTTGGCATCTTCACGTTCCGGTCTTGTTCTCACTCTCATGGGGGGTTGAGTGAATAGTTCCATTATTTGAGTATTTATGGTGGGTTGTTCAACGTTTTATGTGAATGGCTTTTAGAATTTATAATCTTGCATATAGGGTTTTATGTAATATGTAAGTATATTTATTCAGCATTTCTCTTGTTAGTGTGATGTCATGGGTTTGTCTCATGTGATTTTTAGGGGCACCTGATTGAAGTTGATGGGTCAAACGCCTTGTCAGCTTGGTCGACGCATACCTATGTACTTAGATTGAAGGCTTCATCCTTCGTGGGGGCAGGTGTACATATATACCACGTTCGACTTCTGTAAAGGGTTCTCAGTCGGATTCGGGCAGTTTGTAATGGGGTTAATGATCTTCTTTGTTTTATAGTATATGATTGTGTCTAAGTTTTGGTTAGGAGTTTTACTCCTTTGTCGATTATTTCTTATTTCTTTATGTTTACTTTGCGTGGTGGATTTGTAATTTAATTTTATTAGAGGTGTTGTGGTTTCTGTTCTTTGTTTATGATTATACCACCTGTTCAAGTGTCTTCTTATATATTAGTGTTTATCTTATAGTTGCTATATCCATTGTTCACTAACACCTGTGTTATCCTTTCAAACTTCTTACTCACGTTACTCCACTCAGAGTAGTGGGTAAGGGCTCGACGGATATAAGCGTTCAGAACACTGGCTTTGAATCTTTTGGGTCACTCACTCCTACTGTTTAACATAATCCTATGTTTGTATGCTTGGTATAGACACCAGTGCTCAGAAATGCTCCTATGTTTATTATTAATATATCCAGGAAAGACAGACGGTTATTTTCACTATTTTCATGGGTGAATCGTAATCCTGACCCCTCTTTCTAGATTGCTTTACATATCAATTAATTCTTCTAGGTCTTTTACTATTACGAATATGTCATCGACATAACGGCAGTATTCACTTGGCATTAGCCTATTACTGAAGACTCTTTCCTCGATTGTTATAATGTAAAATATTGCAAATAGCACTATAAGAGGGGAGTCCATTGCTACTCCGTCTATCTGTGGATACATGTTACCTTGCTGAATGATGAAAGAAGCTTCCTTTGAACACCTACAGTAATGCCGTTCATTATTGAGGCGTATGAGTGAGAACGCAATTACTGAAGGCTCGAGTGTGGTAGAGTTAACTCTAAAACCCTGGATGGGTCCCAATTTGGGGCCTCCAGAGCCTTTCAGAGAACTTAGAAGAGTTCTGGGCTGGTCACCTTTTGTTCTACCGTGGCCGAGTCAGTTAATGCAGGCGTCAGTTACAGAAGGTTCCACACTGAGGCGACGTAGAAGAAAGCTCGCCACTCTAAGGTCACTTGTTGTTTCGGCGAGCCTGGGACCAAAATCCTTGAGAAACCTTGCACATTCTCCCTATGGACCTCGTGTCTCAGAACCTTTCAGAACAAAATTGTAAAGGTGATCTATTTCTGTGTACTTGATTGATTTGTAACTGTTTATTGTCGCAGCTCCTGCTTAACCAACAAAGACGGGGATTACGTGGCTGCCGAAGTAGATATAAATGTACTCATACCATTCATCAGTCATTTCTCCATAGATGTAGTGTGATTCCATCAGGTCGACCAGAAAGAGCAGGAAACTTAAAGTTCATTAGGTTACTGTGCTCTCTGCTGGACACTGGGAAGATGTAAGGCTCCTGTTAATGATGTCGTTAACTGAATCGGGTCGTGAGTGCCAAATCCACTTATTTTCTGCAGCGCAGGCTGTGTGATCCATATTCGTCTGCATCTGCCTCACTGAAAATACACCTACATACAATGTGGTTGGGGTAGAAAAGCGGAGGGCGTCTGCAATACAGAGTTGCTGAGGATCAAAACGTGTGCCCTTCACAGTCATAGGGACTGCCAAAATAACGTCCCCTGCATGGGGAGCCTGCACAGATGTGAGGTGAACATGATCACAGGGAGTTAGTGTTGCCTCCAGCAAAGCTGTTGCATCTTTCTGTACGATGTGGCTGTCCCAGTTAGATAATTTGTTGGCATTCAGTATGGCTGGTCTGAGTGCTAGGTCTGCCAGGGTACCTCATTTTGTGTTACATTCTGTGTAGTGGGGGTCATGTCCCCGCTGAGTTCCCACTTTGTGTGCAGGGCAATATCATTTTCTTATGGACTTACATTGTGTAATTTATTTATTTTTTTTTCTTATTATATTGATTAAATATCCGCCCCTTTACATACAAGGAAAATCATTCCCCTTCTGTACACCATCATCTCTTTTCTTGGCCCTTCACTACATTACAGGGAAATACAGGTTTGTAAATAGGGTTGTATTCTGCTTCAGTGGACATGTTGACCAACATGTCTCCCGTCACTGCTGATGCCATCAGGTATGATTGTATGTGTATGTCAGTAGCAGTAGCTGAGAGAACACTAACCCTGACACACCCCAGATACCTCATACCTCCAATGAAAAATCAAATATACAAATTTCAGGTGTAGTGAGGAGTTGATGCTGCTAAAACTAATGAGGACCTGCAGTTGTTTCAACCAAGAAATTTTCACAAACATTCTACTTACCAAATAAAGCTAGGTCTATCACACTTATGTATGACACTCATGTAACTCTACGAAACTTCTGGATGTTCAGGCACAACAAGGTAACAAAAAATCGTTGGATCTCTTCGGATGCATAAAATATAAAACCTAATAGGAAACATACAATGAAAAAACTGTGCATTCACAGATACTCTACAAAATGTAGTTTGGCACAAACTTTGGGAGTTACGGAGGGAGAGATCCGGGCAGAACTTCAGCAGGCCGTACACAGCCTCTACTCTGCCAACTTCCACTGCCACGTGAAGAGCTGTATTTCCTGCCGGAAGAGAAACAATAGCATGAAAGTAACTGTTAGTGGAAACAAATTTTGCATTTCTCTGAGGCTATTCACCTGTTTTTTTTAACGTGCTATGATTAATTTAACAATTATTGTAATAATAATAACCTTAGTAACGATACTTGCTATGGTATTGGGGAATTGAATTGTTTGTGAGTGCTCGAGAAAAAATAAATAGAATCTAAAACGGAAAGAAATTATTTATTCTAATGAAAAAAAATCCTATCACAAATGGAACGACTTGAAAGAGTCGTTAAAAAAAAACAATGTCGTCTATTTCTTTACCAGACCCATTTATGACTGTTAGCTGTGTAATGCTCAATATTTTGGCAAGTCCCAAATATTAGAAGATTGAACTAATTAAATAAATATATCATAAGAGCAAGGAGACTGCCAACTTGCTCATGAGGAGCTCTCCTGATACCAAACAAAACTCCTTGAAAGAGACCAATATTTTATGCCTTCACATGACCACTTTGAGACTGTCAGCTCCAACGAATTCAATATATTGGGAAAGCAACAACATCCCTTTTAAAACGCCTAACACAGTACAAGCAGCAAGGACCTATTGAAGAACATATACTCACTAAACATAACCAGACCATCACCAGATATATACTCTTTAAACATAACCAGATCATCACCAGAGATATACTCACTAAACATAACCAGATCATCACCAGAGATATACTCACTAAACATAACCAGATCATCACCAGAGATATACTCACTAAACATAACCAGACCATCACCAGAGATATAATCACTAAACATAACCAGACCATCACCAGAGATATACCTTGAGGTTACCTTGAGGTGCTTCCGGGGCTTAGCGTCCCCGCGGCCCGGTCGTCGACCAGGCCTCCTGGTTGCCGGACTGATCAACCAGGCTGTTGGACGAGGCTGCTCGCAGCCTGACGTACGAGTCACAGCCTGGTTGATCAGGTATCCTTTGGAGGTGCTTATCCAGTTCTCTCTTGAACACTGTGAGGGGTTTGCCAGTTATGCCCCTTATGTGTAGTGGAAGCGTGTTGAACAGTCTCGGACCTCTGATGTTGATAGAGTTCTCTCTCACAGTACCAGTTGCACCTCTGTTTTTCAACGGGGGTATTCTGCACATCCTGCCATGTCTTCTGGTCTCATGTGATGTTATTTCTGTGTGCAGGTTTGGGACCAGCCCCTCTAATATTTTCCACGTGTAAATTATTATGTACCTCTCCCGCCTGCGCTCAAGGGAGTACAGTTTTAGGCTCTTTAGTCGGTCCCAATAGTTTAGATGTTTTACTGAGTGGATTTTAGCAGTAAAGGATCTCTGCACGCTCTCCAGGTCAGTAATTTCTCTGGCTTTGAAAGGTGGTGTCATTGTGCAGCAGTACTCCACTCTAGAGAGCACAAGCGTTTTGAAAAGTATCATCATCGGTATAGCATCTCTAGTGTGAAAAGTTCTTGTTATCCAACCTGTCATTTTTCTTGCAGTTGTGACGGCTACTTTATTGTGTTCTTTAAAGGTAAGGTCTTCCGACATGAGTACACCCAGATCCTTTACATTGCCTTTTCGTTCTATGTTATGATTTGCCTGAGTTTTGTACGTGGTTTCCGTTTTTATATTTTCATTTTTTCCATAGCGCATGAGCTGGAACTTATCTTCGTTAAACACCATATTATTTTCTGTAGCCCATAGAAAGACCTGATCTACATCTGACTGGAGGTTCGCCGTGTCCTCTATGTTGCCTACTCTCATGAAGATCCTAGTGTCATCTGCAAAGGATGATACAGTGCTATAGGTTGTGTTCTTGTCTATGTCCGAAATGAAGATGAGAAAAAGTACTGGAGCAAGCACAGTACCCTGGGGGACTGAGCTCTTCACGGTTGATGGGCTGGATTTTATTTTGTTGACTATTACACATTGGGTTCTGTTGGTCAGGAAATTGTAGATCCATCTGCCTATTTTTCCGGTAATTCCTTTTGAACGCATTTTATGTGCAATAACACCATGGTCACATTTATCAAAAGCTTTTGCGAAATCTGTGTAAATTACATCCGCGTTATGCTATGTCTTCCATAGCATTGTGCATCATAGCATCATAGGTTTTGTATGATTCTTGTAGCTTCCGTTCAATTGTTTCTATTTCTCTACCTAACCTTCTTCGCCGTTCTTAAGATAATATACTCACTAAACATAACCAGACCATCACCAGAGATATACTCACTAAACATAACCAGACCATCACCAGAGATATACTCACTAAACATAACCAGACCATCACCAGAGATATACTCACTAAACATAACCAGACCATCACCAGAGATATACTCACTAAACATAACCAGAGATATACTCACTAAACATAACCAGACCATCACCAGAGATATACTCACTAAACATAACAGACCATCACCAGAGATATTCTCACTAAACATAACAGACCATCACCAGAGATATACTCACTAAACATAACCAGACCATCACCAGAGATATACTCACTAAACATAACCAGACCATCACCAGAGATATACTCACTAAACATAACCAGACCATCACCAGAGATATACTCACTAAACATAACCAGACCATCACCAGTGATATACTCACTAAACATAACCAGACCATCACCAGAGATATACTCACAAACAACACCAAAATAATCGTCAGCAACAACAGACTGAACAACGGCGAGGCATTATACATAAAGCAAACAAAGCAACACATCAATTGCCAACTAGCACCAAATTACACTCCTGAGGGGAAGTTTTATTAATTTTTTTAATTTCATTTAATTCAACATTGTAAAATTGTGAAATTAAACTAATTAAATATTTATTTCATAGAAGCTTAGTGAAATCTTAGTGGACTGAATTTTTTAAATTTCACACATATTGATCCTCACTGACTATGGGTGTTTTATATTTAAATTCAACTAAACTAAATTAAATCAGTTAGTTAAACTAAGTAAATAATTCAGGTTATTTAAATTGTATAAGTGAATTGATTTAGCAATTATATGGAGCAACAGCTTATCTGGCTCAGAGGCTGTTACTCCAGTCTGAACACGTATGAGTCCCACAGGCTGGTTACTTCCACATAGACTATGTGGCTTGTGGCGTCACTTCCATGCCGCAATATGTCTAAGTTTAGAAACCCTTAACTCACTGTTTAAATGTAGTTCCAACCTCAGCCTGCCAGAATGTTACATTGTAAAAAATGCATGCAACATTTACAGACATATGAATTATGTTAAATACCACAATTTATTTGTGGAAAAGTCTTAGCCATTGTGGTCGGCTGCCGGTCATACCTCTAACCATGAACTACACTTGTAATGTTGTTGTTGTTAAAGATTCGCTACCTGGAAAAAAATGTTCCAAGTAACACGGGCTATGGTGAGCCCGCAGTGCCTTTACACTTGTAAGAAAATGAATGGCCACTCTAATCTTTGTGCTAGAACAGGAAACGAGATACTTCCCGATAATTGACGATGTCGCTGTGAAGTATAACTTTAAAATATCACGTGATTTTACGAGAACTCAGGGAACAAACACAGCGTGTGACTCGTCTTGGCAAACAATATGGCTGCTCTCTCAATCCTCCCTCACTCGTTTTGTTTGAGAGATAATTTATACTTTTAGGGAAGGAGTGATATTGATTTTGTATTTATTGCTATATATTTTAGTTAAATATATGTAATGAAAATAAGCATCAATCAGTTTTCAGACTGTATGAATAATATTTGTAAATAGACCCATATTCGGATTATTACATATAATTTTGGTGACATCACAGTTCATATGCTTTCATAATGAATATATAAATTAATTACATCCTCCTATTTAAGAGAAATTTAACTTCAAATTTATTTTAATAATTTTATGAAACAGAAAATATATTTTCCTGGATTATATGTAATTAAATAATAATTAAATAAATTTTAATAATCTTGGAGAGGGAAATTACCACATAATTCTGGGAGGGAGAATACATGTAGGATTCCACTATTTAGGACTCGCTGAACACTTTATTACTCTTCTTCAGAATTATTAAAATATTATTTTTAATTTTAATGTGCACTTGTGTGTGGCATTACATACAGGATGGATGTCCCTTATTATAGTTGAGAGTTGTGTAGGTCTCTTCATTACTTCTTCTCCAGCCAACTGCAATAGTGCTAACTTTTCTACTGACATGAGGCTAGTGGTGGCTTTGTACTTCACTTTTACTATCTTCATGAGTCCTTGGCTATCTGGGTGAACAGAGACAATACGGTCTATAGGCCACTCTGAGCATGTGCTTTCGCTGTCCACCAGAACAACATCGACAGGTTGTAACTGCATTATGTTACAGGGGTTGGTAGCCCCATAGTAATAATCATGCAGAGCAGGTAAATACTCCAGATCCCAAACTTCATTCCACCGACTGATTATTTGCAACAGATCTTTATGACGCTGAACAAAGTCGCTCTACCCAATGTAAGAAGGATCTCTTGGGTGCTCATCAGTGAGGGTTGCAAAAAGGTTGAGAGGTTCTCCATACATCAAATGAGATGGACTAAGTGACTCATGTTGTGAGATGTCATCAGAAAGGTAAGTCAGCGGTCGGTTATTGCCTCTGGATTCAATTTCCGTGACAACGGTGTGGAGTTCTAGTTTTTTAGCATTGCAAGGTTTTCCTTATACAGCATTTCACTGTCCCTATAATTCTCTCATTCAACACTCCATGCCACGTTGCTCTGGGTGGTACAAATTTCCAGTAGCACTGCCGTTCATTCAGGGTAGTGCGAACAACTGGGTGGTCCTAGATCTCACTCAGGCATGTTTCATAAGCCACCAGATTGGACCCGTTGACAGATATCATCAAATTAGGGCAAGATCTGCGTGCAGAAAAACCTGTGGAAAACCTGGATAAATGGTGGCACAAGTATAAAGGCAAATGTAGTAATGTAGCAAGGATTTTAACAGGGATTTTATCCCTGGTGCCAGTTAGGGTTATAGCACCTATGAAGTGAACTCCTGTGGCCTCGAAAAGACGAAAGTACACTACTCATTCCTTAGGGAAGGGTGGGGGTCCTGGGTATGGAAATACCCGAGCATCGTACCTCCGGCAGGAAATACCGAATTTAAGTATTGACAAGCAGTCTGGCGACTTTGCGGAAGCCAGTACTAATATCACAGAAAGGTTAGAATATCTAGTACCCCCCTCCCCCCATGAACAGTGCAGTGTTCGGGAATGTAAAGTACAAGCAATCTGCTTTTCCAGTGATTCTGCATGAGGAAACAAGGATGTTTTACTTCAAGATCAACATCTTCGTGCTGTAATCTGTGAGAAGTCCTTGTGAAACGCTTTTAGGCATCAGACCATAAATAAAAGAAGGAGAAAATGAACTTTGGAGAGTTAATTTTTCAATTACCCCTGACAGTGAAGAAAAACGTAAGAAATATTGTGAAGATTCTTGTTACAATCATTAATCTTACCCTTTTGGTCACATTCAACAATATATATATATATATATATATATATATATATATATATATATATATATATATATATATATATATATATATATATATATATATATATATATATATATATATATATATATATATGTCGTACCTAGTAGCCAGAACGCACTTCTCGGCCTACTATGCAAGGCCCGATTTGCCTAATAGGCCGAGTGATTTTCTTTATTTTCAATAAAATGTTTCCTATTGGTTTATTTTAAATATTATTATTAAATTATATTAGGAACATAAATTATTGATTTAGTTATGTTAGAAAGAAACAAAAGGGAAAGCGCACGTTTCTAATATGTTTAATTTTACAATGCTTGTGGAAATACAATATTTTTTGTTGTTCCATTGTCTGTGGAGATATAGAGATTGTCTGGTTTGACGACTCTAGAACACGCAAAATATAATTGTCCATGTGAGAAGCTATCCGTGTCTAGATATAAACTGCACAATTCTAAAGATTGGCCCTGAGCTTTGTTGATGGTGATTGCAAACGCCAATCGATTTGGAAATTACGATCTCTTAACTGAAATGGCATATCTGTTGGAATCATAGAAATGCGAGGAATAAGGACATCTCCACTTCTGAAAAGTCCTGCTGTCAAGATTGTTGCTTCTACGCTGTCGAATCAGCGACGATTAATCGTGGCTGATTAATTTTTTTACTGTAAGCCGCGTCGCGTTGCAAAGTTATGGCTGTTTGATATTTTGCAACATGATAATTGGCACTCCGATTTTTAATTGACATACGTGTGATGGTATCCCAGGCAGATCGAATGAATTAAAAAATTCTGTTGGATAATTAACCGCTTCATCTGCTTCCTCAGCAGTATCGACGGACTTGTATGTGACTGCCTCGCTTTGAATGTTGGACTGAATAATATTGTTAAGTTCGTGTGCCGGATGCTTTGTAAATGTTGCACGTGGGAGTTTCAATGAATTGCATATTCAATGGCAATTTCAAAGTCGAGGTAGCAGTTCTTCCACCTGGTAGCAATGTTGCAGTTTTTCCGGACGATGCAAGAGATAAGGCTATGCCATTTAGGGATCGAAATACTGCCAGAATGAATCTAATTAGGAAGGTTTTACCAGTTCTTCCTGGCGCATCTAAGATTTCTCTAAACCCCTTATTGACAATTAGAATTATTTGATTGTAAATGCCTTTTCGCTCAAGTGTTAGATTAGGAATATTTGATTGCACATTCGACAACAGATCACCCGTGTTGTAACTTTGTTCACGACGCAATCCTACATCGAACGAAGCTGCAGCAGATCGATTCGGTGACGGCATTTCCAATTGAATGAGAACTTTGTTCGCGATTTCTAAGCACAAATCTTCAATCATTATCATCGCTTCGATGTAGATTTCTGCTGTGAAATCCATGTTCATATTTGAATTTTCCTTGCGTATTCGACGGACAATATCTTCAGCCATGTGCGATTTATATTTCTCCCATAACTCTGTTGGAGATGAAGGAGACCAGGCAGTCAATATGATTGCAAACAATGCACGAATTTGATTTGGATGTGACGTGTTAGACGCGTCATTAATGCATACATCCCAGTGTAGGTCGTTCTCCAATTAATTCAGAGCTTGACATTCACTATGGAAAGTGCCATGTGTAACGCCGTTGACATATCTGAATTGCTGGGAAATGTTGATCCAGGCACATTTACCAGCAGCATGCAAAGAAAGGAACATTCATCTTGATTGGGATGCACAGTGGATGTCTGCCTATAGTAGTTTATTTGAATATGCCAGGTTGTCCGTCGACTCGGTCTCCTCGTTTGCATCATTCAAATGGTTTTCTACTGGCATTCCACGTGCAATACGTATGTACTTCCGAATACAGCAGTGTTTTTGCAAACGCGTCATTTTGACAACGTGAAGAAGGCAGTAATGTTGTAGCCGGTGGATTCACAGCTGTTTGTTGCAAATTTTCAGCTGTGAAATAAATGTGTTTTTCATTTTCTTGTTTTCAAAACAAAACCAAAAAAATACTAACGAAATATTTCAATTCAAACATAGATCAATCGACACAGCTCAATTTTACCACCAATTGCAATGAAAAATAAGAAGAACAGTTAAAAAAACGAAATGAATAACAATGAAAAAAGAAACAAATAAACTATACTCACGAAATGAACACTATGGTAAACAACGCAGCTCAATTTCAGCGCAGTCACACAACATAAATCAAAATGAAAATAAATCAAAAGCTATGAAAAATCAATTTATCAATGCAATCGGAATCATTGAAATGAAATCATAACGTATTTTGAATAGCATGTGTTGCTGTTACGTGCAACAGATGGCACTGTTTTCCCAAAAAAGCACATTTTTACCTGTCACAGATGTGGCATCTAAATAGTAGGTATATAAAAACATGCACATATTCGAAAGGAAGCTTGTGTCAAAATTTCAAACCAATCAGAGAAGAACTTTTGGAGATTACAGCATATATTCCTCTTTCGTCCCACAGATGGGACTGTTTTAAAAAAAACTCATATTTTATCCTATTAAAGGTGAGGCATGTATATAGTAGGTATATAAAAACACTCGTCTATTTGAATGCAAAGTTTTGTAAAATTTTCAAAGCAATCGGTAAAGAGGTTTCGAAAATTTCCCTCACATGAAACACACATGAAAATACAGTTTTCCAAAAAAAGCTTGTTTTTTCCTGTAACAGACGTGACACCTATATACTATGTATATAAAAACTCGATCGGATGCGAGTGTAATGTTGTGTGAAAATTGCAAAGCAATCGGAGAAGAACTTTCGAAGATTACCGATTTTGAACAAACAAACATTTCCATATATATATATATATATATATATATATATATATATATATATATATATATATATATATATATATATATATATATATATATATATATATATATATATATATATATATATATATATATATATATATATATATATATATATATATATATATATATATATATTATTAAATATGACCGAAAAAGTAAGATTAATAATTCTAACACGAATTTTCTCGATCTTTCGTACGTTTCTTTTCACTGTTGGTGGTAATTCAAAAATCAATTCTCATTTTGTTTCGTAAAACTTATTACATTTTCAAAGACTTTAGCTTACACGACTGAATAGAACTTACACATCTTCGATTTGTTTATATCTACATTTGAGTGAGGTGGATGGGGTGAGGTGGTATTAATAGGGTATTAAATTCCTAAACACAAGACAGAACACGAAACAATGGGTATTGAATGGAAGTGATTTGTAGAAAGCCTATTGGTCCATATTCCTCCATACTCCAAGCTTGTACTAAAGAGGCACCCTTCTTGAGCCAGGATCGGCACATGTATAAGCAAGTAGATGGGGTCGCCATGGGTTCTCCCCTAGGTGTCCTGTTTGCAAACTTCTACATGGGTACCATCGAGCAAAAAGTCTTAGTCGAAATGAATTTGAAACCGGCCATATACTGCAGGTATGTTGACGACATTTTTACACAGGTACCTGATGTCAGACATCTGCAGGAGCTGAAGGAGGCATTTGAGCAGAGTTCCGTGCTGCGTTTCACTTACGAGATGGAAAAGGATGGGAAGCTGCCCTTTCTAGATGTAACAGTCATGGAAAAGAGCGGAGGTTTCCACACTGCAGTCTACACTAAGGAAACGAACATAGGAATGTGTCTAAATGCCAACAGCGACTGCCCAGACAAGTACAAGAGGAGTGTTGTTAACGCTTATGTCGACCGTGCTCTCAGCCACAGCTCAGAATGGAAGCAAGTCGACGAAGAACTCTGTAGGGTAAGGCAGGTCCTAGTCAACAACGGCTTCTCCAATGATTTCGTTGAAGACATCATAAAAAGGAAAGTGAAACGCCATGCAACCTCTGAAGAGACAACTAACACAACACCTATACCCCCTATTAGACTATTTTACAGGAACTTCTTGTTCACGGCTCATAAAACGGAGGAAAGGGTCCTGAAATATATTGTTAATAGAAACGTTATCCCTACAGACAAAAATCAGAGGATACTGTGGGAACCGACCTGTGAGATTTATATTTATTTAATTTATATGAATTTATATTTACGTTAATTTATATACTTCGATAGCAATTTGTATAATGATAAGTGGACTGTATTTCTGCAATTTCTCATAATCTCACAAATCGATCCTGTACACATTAGGGGGGGGGGTTATATTATTTATATATATGCAGCCAATCAAACTACAGTATTAGACTACATACATTGAAGAGGTTCCTTATCTTATAGTACAGCAGGCTTTAGTCCACCAGGTATAACTAGGATGTAGACACCAAATTATCCTCTTTGAGGTAGCTTCCATCACCCAGTAACTGGTGCACAAAGCATATGCTTCCTCGTCTTGACCTGTCAAAAGGGCGCTAGCTGTAAAGCCAGATTCTATATATGACAAGTATTTCAGAGAAAACTGTACTTGGAACATGAAGATCTGGCTTAATTACCTTTAGTTTGAGGCTACCACGTGCTCTAACCGGTTCACCCTATATAATGACATTAATGGCCATAAATGAAAATAAACGGGTTTCGGAAAGAACACTTAACTTGAATTTGTTGACAGCGTGTTGAAAATGGTACACCTTTGGTTTCCATAACACTACGTCCAAGTAAAATTAACAGGAGCCGTATTTGCTCCCGTGTGCCTCTGGTCTAGTATAAACAATGGCTGCCCTCCCTCCCCACTGACGCCTGGCTTACATTGTCCAGATGACGGAAAGTGATAGAAGGGTCACATTTACTCTACTTTAATATTGATAATTAAGTTAATTTATATAAGATGTTTTTATGATGGTAAAGTCCAAAGACTAATGTATTTAAGAATAATTCCCACCATAATAGGTGGTGAATTATAATAGTATGTGGTGATGATATCCCGTTTTCTTTAGACGGTAATTCCACTACAAGTTACGTTTTCTATGGGTAACTTGTTTATACAACACAGCTATTATCTGTATGATATATTAAATGGTGTCGGATTTT